>NC_061107.1:144205078-144436340 GCF_015104395.2 Macrobrachium nipponense
AAGTTAAGCGCATAAATGAACTACAGTAAGAGTGTTGGCATAATTAGAAATACGAGTCCGAATGCAATGGGGGATATAATATTGATATGAAATGCAATATGGGTGTTGGAGTGAATTACAATATGAATAATTTGACCGTAAGTATGCCTTTCAGTCTAAGTGACAATAAGGATTACAACACTAACGTAAGTATGAATCTAGAAAAAAAAAATGTAAAAAAACGGTCCTTGAACTTACTTATATCGTTGTTCAGCTTGCTGAAGAGAGGAATCTTAATCTTGTGATTGAAGGTCAAGGTGGAAGACGACGGGAAGCTGATGAATCTCTTGGACCTCTCTTTCACTGCTTGCGAAGCAGAGTACTTGGAGAGGTCAAAGCCCGAATCCCCAAGTTCACCCGGGTCGCCTTTGAAGGCCCCCGACGCCCAAGAACACGGCAAGAGGGTCATCACCAAGAGCAAAGATAATACGGGGCTGTGACCCCTTGAACGGCTCATCCTGCAAAGCAAAGTAAATGGCGTCATCTTCCGTCTCACTCCGTTTGTAGCCAAGGCACAATTTGGGTGGGCGTGTGTGTGTGTGTATATATATATATATATAAGTATATATAATATATAATATATATATATATATATATATATAGTTGTGTATGTACGTAAGTGTGTATGTATGTATGTATGTATATATGTGTATTATATATCTCACACATTGTACCTTCAAATAACGTTTCTGACAAATAAAAATGAGGAAATATAAATGCCCAAAAATGTAAATGGAAATATCTTTCCGTAACATTTTTAGAGAAACTTTCAAAACAATATATAAACCTGTGAGAGCATTATCATTGGACTGTGCTGCTCATGAAACCACAAAAGCAACACCAAATGAACTAGGTAAACACAAACATGCTCTAACTGAACACTATTTCATTCTGCTTCTTAGATCATAATATTCTCTCACTAAAATATCAGTAGCACTAGATGATAATATTGCAATCCTTGTGACGGCCGAAAGCCAGTTTAAAGGTACCTTGTGGAATCTCTGTGATTCGAATACCGTACAGCGAAACTTCTGCCGCAAGTGGAGATCGCTCCGATGCGGCCGCCTCCCCTCAACCACCTTCTGAGAGACTGAGGAATCCTCCGGGAACCACCGCCCTTCGCCAACTGGCAGATGTCAGGCGGGAATTCTCTCAGCAGCACATCTTGACTTGCATCTTCTGGCAGACGTCACACTTCTGACTATGCACACTGAACCTAAGACGTTATTTGAAGGTGAATTATCGCGCACACTCTTCCCGAGTGTTTTCATACGTAGTCATTTTATGTTGGATTATTAGTCTAGACGTGCCCATATATACATATGTATATACTTACAAACACACATACACACGTGTGTGTGTATTTATTTATTTATATATATATATATATATATATATATATATATATATATATACATATATATATATGTATATATATATATATATATATATATATATATACACACACACACACCTGTGTTTATGTGCTTATTTGAGTTCAGTCACAGGGCCATCCGTGTATCAACTCAAAAGGGTTCAAGTTCGAATCATAGCAATGGTTAATACACTTGCAAGATTCCCCTTGGGTGTAATTATTCTTAATTCATACAGTATCAATGGGCTTTTGTTACTTGACGTTTAAAGTGAAAGAAATTATTTATGTAATTAGCAACAACTTATTACGGACACCCCTGTGCATATAATCAGATATACATATATATATATATATAATATATATATATATATATATATAATATATATATATATATATATATATATTATATATATATAGATAGATAGATAGATAGATAGATAGATAGATAGATAGATAAGCATACCATACATCTGCAGAAACAGTTCCACCCATCCAGATCGCAAAAAGAAGAAGAAGCAAAAGAAGAAAATGTGGATTCCTGGATTGGCGGTGGGCGTCAGAAACAAGGATCAGCACCAAGGCCTTTACCAAGACAACCGAATGACTGTTTCTCGGTGGTCTTGCCTTTACCCGGTCTTGTATCGAAACCCTGATCCGACGATTCCTAAAAGGTTTTAATTTTGCCCACCAAACACTTGGTCTTTTTAATTCTTCTCCCACTCAACACGAGATCTCTCTCTTAGACCCATCCAACACGGGGGCTTTGCTTAGACCCACAAACAATGGGGTTTTCTTAGCCCACTCAACATGAGACCTTTTTCTTAGACCATCCAACACAAGGTCCTTTTCTTAGACCCAGAAAACAGGAGGTCGTTTTCTTAGACTCATTCAACATGGGCTTTTACTTAGACCCATCCAACACAGGGTCGTTTTCTTAGATCCATCAAACATGGGGTCTTTTTCTTAGACTTATCCAATACAGGTTCTATTTCTTAGACCTATCCAACACGGGGTCTTTTCTTAGACCTGTCTAACACGGGGTCTTTTTCTTAGCCCTATCACAAAAAAAAAAACAAGTAAAAAATAGATTAAAAAATTAAATAAAAAAGAGCAAGTTAAAAAAACGTAATGAGAAAGGAAGTGATCTGGAAATCCCAGAGCCCCCATACTGTTGGATCTCCACCAATCCCCCACAAAACAGTCGTCTAGTTTCCTTTACTAACCATAATTTTAAGTGTGTAATGATTAAGCATGCATATATATGTGCACAACATATATGAAACTCAGTTTGTTATAATAAATAATTAGGATTAAGTTTTCTTTCTGTTACACCTGGATAACTTTATAAAAGAGTTATAAAAATAACAATAAAAAAAGCACTTCCAATTTTTACAGCACAAGTTCAGGTGTCAAACTGTCAATTCCACAAAGTAGATAGACTCTTGCTGCACCAATTGGTAGTTAACAAACAAATAATTAGTCTTTGTACTTCTGCAACTCTAATTATTCGAGAAGAGAGCCCAACACTAACAATACTAACAAAATGCACTTGAAAACTCAATGTACAGCACGTGGTCTGAGTCCCCCCCTCCCCCCACCATAGGGAGGGAGATAGGGAGGACGATTCCAATTTGGAGCCTTAACTCTTAACTGTTGAAATCTCGCCAGGCAAATCAGACTGAATAAACTAAAGATAATTGACCAGAAATAGTATTTCTTCTGCAGTAGTTCGAACCACATTGATACACAAGATATAACAAACACTACACCACATAAATAAAGACAAATGGGTCTGTCCCATTCTTTATCCTTTCTCCTTATACCTTCCTTTCCCCACCCTATTCCTCCTCCCAAAACCTTATCTTCCTTCCGAGGGACCCTCCGGGTTTCCTTACCCTATCCTATCCTTCCCCTACTTGTACTGGTACTGGTAGCCCTGTCTAACGCAGTCTTTTTCTTAGACCTAACCAACATGGAATCTTGTTCTTAGACTTTTCCAACACGGGGTCTTTTTCTTAGACCTATCCAACACAGGGTCTTTATCTTATACCCATTCATCATAGGGTCTTTCCTTTGGCAAGTTAGGTTCTATAACTACAAGGGGTCAGTTCAAGGAGTCACTGACCCTTGGCGGTGTGAAACAGCTAAGGTCACTGACTCTCAAGTTAAATGTATAGTGAAAAGCGGCAGATAAAGTATTAATATTTTCAAACAAAACAGACAAGAATTTCATGTAAATTTATGAGAATCTGCTAAACACTGTAATTACCTTACTTAATTGCATTACATACATTTTAAATGATGTAATGACTTAATTTTAAATGAAAAATAGCGTTCACCTAATATATCGCTAACCAATTTTCAAATTGATATTTAACTGTATTAAGGCAAAGAGCTGAATGGTGGCAATCATTCCTTCCGGAGTTCCGGAATTATTCCAAGTCTTTCAGGTAACGAGATGACGTCAGATCCTCAAAAGAATGAGATTGCAGTCATAATTAACTTTTAGAAATTTTTTAAAGTACTGATACGTTTATGACAGCATTATTTTCCTTTTTTGAAACAAAGAAAACACTCTCCAGATGAATATCAGATGAGAAGCGTATATTTACAAGTGGAGAATGTTTTCAATTTACTACACGTAAATGAAGACTGTTGAGAAATACAACCGATTTTTACAGCTGAAAGATGAAGACCGATATGTGATGATGTTTACGACGGCCCGGCGTTCGTTCATGTCAATCTGGTGTTGAAAATGACTAAAAAGGCATCCTTTAAGCTGGAATGTTGGAATTCATGAATTACTGCCCCGTTTTCAAATACGAGATGAAGTTAGTAATGGTTATGCATGGATATGACATTGCACAAAACCTTATTCCCGACTCAGGGCAATTATCATCTGTAACGTGAATAATTTGGTTTAATAAATAAAAAAAATATGACGCATTCGCTTTTTACCACCATGAGCAAATAGTGATATAAACAAGCACTGGAAGTTAGGTGATCAACGGCATGGCGTATTACCAGCAACTTGAAAGACACACGCACGCGCGCACGCGTGCAATAGCATCTGCAAAATTAGCCCAGGACAGAAAATTAGGCAGATATAATATGATGACATCAGAAAAGAAGACGGGGATAGATTCAAAGGGTTTGAAACTGCTTTGATGGCCAACGCAGGATAGAGGATGGCTATACATATATATATATATATATAATATATATATATATATATACTATATATATATATATATATGTATGTATGTATGTATGTATGTATTATATATATAGCCAAATATTACAGATCGAGTAATCAACACGACGTATGAGATAGGTTGTTATCGATTCTTGGTAGAGATTCTGAGCTCGACAGGAATGTCACCGCTAGAGATGCATCGGATATCCGATTCCACTTTTTTTCTTTTTTCTTTTTTTTTATAAAGTCAGTATCCGCATATTTAGCACCCACAAAAAGGATGTGGGAGATAAATATGTTGAGAACTTGTAAAGTTAAAGAAAATGGGTTAAATTTGTCTTGATTATCTATATTAAAATTACGCCTTTCATTCTTCTTTCCATCCACTGCATGTAGCCTAATACTCGTACAATAATATGTCAAAAGTTCAACGGGTAGAGGGAAAGTTTTAATGTCGTGACTATATAGCCTACTCAGCCTTTTCTTGACTAAATTGTTGGCATTGTTAGCTAAACTACTCATTGCACTACATTTGTTTACAGAATGAACATTCCCACCCCCCACCCGCAACCCCCCTCCTGATAAAAAGATGCTAAGTGTTGAACGAATGGAGGGGGAGGGTCACTTTTAGATTGCGATTGTTTTGCCTTCTTTCTGTTGCTTTTCCTGACAAAATTGTCAGCATTATTAGTTAATCTATTCATGAAACGATATTTGGCCCCTCCCCCAGCCCAGTTTCATACTGATCCAGTAAAGCAAAAGAAATAAATGGAGAGACAGAGATTTGACGGAGAAAAACTAACCATCAGGCAAAAATACTATCCCTTTCTGAAAGTTGACTCTCGTTGATCTCGACAAAATTAATAATTTGCGTATACATTTAAACAACACACATGCATCTTAATATGAATACAATCTGTATATGAATGTGATGTGTATAGGGATTGAAAATGAATGAGAGAGAGAGAGAAAGAGAGAGAGAGAGAGAGGGCATATAAAACTTAACCATTACAGTATGCGAAAGCATCTGACAATCAGCAATAATTGGTGTTGTAAACCCAGTATCCACAAGACTTCCGCATCCGTGAGGATGTCTCAATCTGACATCCGCTTCCGGTGTTCTTTAAAAGCAGGACCAGGTCGGCCAGACAATGACGTCACGCGGGCTTATCGAAGGCAAGACCCTCTACTGAATTGTCGATACAACAGTAAATCTGACCCTCCTTCGTCTTTGCATTAATAGTTTCAGTTTTGCATCAACTTTCTTTTAATGGTGGTCTATCAGTAAGCTCATTATTTATCAGTGTCAGTAATTTTACTTAAAAATACAGCCTTACTCATTGTGTCACAACTATTAGTTAACGTTTCTATCGATAGAGAGGGTATTAACTCCATATTTCTATTGTTTTTTACATTATCTTGACATCAACTGTAATGAAGATTGTTCAGAATACCTCAGGCATTCAATGAATGAAAAGAAATTTACAATAGTAAAGCAATTTACAATAGTACTAAACATTTAACTGTCCTTAGTTTACAACCAGTAAATCGTGGGCCTTGGCTCACTTTACGTGATCGACTCTGGTGATTCATCATCAATCCTTCGTCTGGCCCACTTAAAAGTGACACTTTTGTCAAACCAACATCCGCATCCGCATACACATCCACATCAGGGATCTCTGAATTTAGATATAAGATAAACCCCTATTGTACAGCCGAGTCAAAATTAGCTTGTATCTTTCTCTGTTGAGGGGAGAATGTGTAAACACACTGTCTTCACGGTCCAAAATTGCATAGGTTCAAAGTCTGGCTAAGGTAGATGTCCCTATGAATTATTTAGTGATTACACTGAATTTAGTATTACATGGTTTTTTAAGCCTTAATTAGCGACAATCTATCACTTACCCACACACACATACACACACACACACACGCATATATATATATATATATATATATATATATATATATATATCATATACATATATGTGTGTATTATATATATATAATAAATATATATTAGATATATCTATATATGTATATATATATATATATATATATATATATATATCTAATATATATTTATTATATATATATATACACACATATATGTATATATATATATATAAATGTGTTTATGTGCGTGTGTAAAAGATAGATTGTCGCTAATTTTACGCATGGCATTTCTATACTTTCTCATATTAAGGCTCAAATACCCATTTAATAATAAATTCCATACAATCAGTGAATAATTCAGCTAGAAAACAAAAAGAATCATAAGTGCAACTATCCACTTTAGCCAGACACTGAAATTCTTCGAGATCAGTAAAGAGCACGGAAGACGCAAAGCAACAGATTAAATTCAAATAGATTAAGGATATACCATATAGAAGAAGGATAGCTAAGTGGAAAATACAGAGGTGGGTGCATCATGTTGATAATTTAAAATGAAAATATCATAATTATCTACATTACAGACAACAGGATAAAAAATATACAAGCACCAAAACATACGAGCCGTGTGCGATGCAAGTAGGCCTAACTTCTGGGCTTAGGACTAGGTCATCGTTTAAAACTGATTTTTAAGATGAGCAAACCATCGCTGATACGCCCACCACACTCGGTATATATGTTTTTTCTTTTAAGTATCATTATTATTTTTGCTTTACTGTAGGAGGTACAGAGTGAAACAAGGTACATGCCGAGACAACGAAAGCCAACTAAAACGTATAATGGAGGAATTCAAATGTATATGCGTATATATGTTTGTGTGTGTGTGTGCTTGCGCGCGTGTGTGTGTATGTAGCCGAATCACCAAAATAAGGAATGTGATGAATATATAAATAGAAATAAAATCCACGAAGGAAAGAGAAGTCGAAAGGACTTGTAGAACTCAATTGTTTCTCTTTACTTCGCGGATTTTGTCCTAATATATATATATATATATATATATATATATTTATACATATATATAAATATATATATATGTATATATATATATATATATATATTATATATATATATATATATACACGGTCCTTGTTCCATTCACATTGTCTGTTTATACTAACCACAGGGTAAATGCGGCAAGCAGTCCCACGTTGAACTTGTAAATCCAACCTGTAATACAATTTTTTTATATACTATATATATAACATATTTTTATACAATCGTACATGTATATTTATATACATAAAGTTTATTAGTAATATAATACATCTATATATATATTATAATATATATATATATAATATATATATATATATATATATATATATTATATACTATTATCATGTCCACTACTATATTGTAAGCATCAAGACAATAAAAACTATATTTTCCTACTGTATTTTCATATGCTATTATGGTTTTACTTATGACAGTTGAGGCAGTTATGAAATACAAGCAATGAATACATATACAGAATAGTAGTACTGTATGTAAGAGGCGAGGAAAATTAAATTTTAAATTTCATACATAGTGAAAAAATTCATCAGACCATCCAACTAAACACTAAAATTATAACTATTCATGGAACAAGACTTCGGATCCTGTAATGTGATAAAAAAAAATGTTACAAATGCCTCTCTCATACTATCCCAACTTTAGGTCTGTTATTACTACACATTACATCGCTGTTATGCAATTATCCTACCTCAGTAGTATGGGTAAAATATATAGGGAGAAATACACTTCCAAAATCTATTATATTCTTATTAGTCTGCCCTTTTTCTGTGCTTCTGCATAATCAGCACCTAAGCCATCCTTATCCTATTCTCTGATCACATCAGTTTAATGTACGATTTCATTTTTTTCATTATAATATTTTTTAAGATAAGTCATAAATTACTCGTCACCAAATTTCAGTTCTTTCGCTCAGTGTAAGGCTTCACGGTTATGTGGGGAGAACAAGCGTCATACTGTTAACCCTTTCTGACCTGGTATGAGGAAGATGGCAGCAACCTGCCTCTGCCACAGCTCCACGATATCCCAGTTTTGGTCAAGGTTTTATGAAACAAATCTGGGAATAGTGGCAACGTCTAAAACCCCCTACATCTTCGTAATCATCTTGGTTTGAATTTTTTAGTTCTCTGTCAAAAGAAAACAATATATGAGATGGCTTTGCCTGTCCGTCCGCACTTTTCTGACCGCCCTCTGGTTTTAAAAACTACTGAGGCTAAAGGGCTGCGAATGGATATGTTGATCATCCACACTCCCATCATCAAACGTACTAAACTACAGCCCACTAGCCTCAGTAGTTTTTTACTTGTTTATATAATATATATATATATATATATATATATATATATATATATATATATATATATATATATATATAGAACACTGGTATGTGTTTTCTTGGTAACTATTTCCCATGACGGGGATTTAGTCCGCCGAGTGTCAGTGGTTTCTAGTCCTCTGTGGCCTCTTCACGCAGAACTTCTAGGCCTCTTTACTTCAGTGCTTTCCTTCGCGTCAGCTGAGCCTTGGAATTGGCGCGTATAGAAAAGATCACGGTTAAGTCAAGCGCCGATGATGAGAACTATTCTGCAATAACATGGTTGTCGATTACGTGAGAAAGTCTACTGACTAGCCTGTTGCAATGTTCGTATCCGCTCGGCCATTCCACGGAAATGTGGGGTTGCAACCATTTATCACAGAAGGAGCGAAGAACGGAAGATCGTGACCAGAATGTTAAAGCTGTCGTGTCAAAGGAAGTCTTCCATCGCTTGATGATAGAATCTAATCAGAACAGCTTTCAAAACGTTACTCTGGAAGATTTACGGGGCTCCAGTTGACATGGTACATTGTTCCGAAGATAGTGACTGAAATAAAATAACACAACTATAGCTGTATAATTTACGTTAGGGTCTCGCTTCGGTTGGTCGCACGCACGCTTTATAATACCCGTGAACTCAGTATGCACACACACACACACACACACACACACACACACATATATATATATATATTATATATATATATATATATATATATATATATATATGTGTGTGTGTGTGTGTGTGTGTGTGTGTGTGTGTGTGTGTGTGTGTGTGTGGACCTAGAATAATGGCCCTACCCTCTATTTGAAGTTTTTAGAATTATATACACAGGTGTTCCATATATTTATACACATATACAATATGTATATATGTGTGTGTGTGTGTGTATATATAAATATACTGAACACCCGTGTATACAATTCTAAAAACTTCAGATAGATGATATGGCCATTATTCTAAGTCCATTCAAGATGCAAACATAGGTAAAAAAAAACGAACCCTGTTGTCTTCGTTCATAGTTCATTTTCTTTCGCTCGCAGCTTAGAAGAATGTGGAAATGAATCGTAAATGGCACAAGAGAAATGATGTCTAAGTACATGTATACGCGCCCATATTCTTGGAAAGCACAAAATGGAACATGATTACAAGCATGAATGGAAAAGGAAGTTTTTGTTTATTTGTCATTCTCTTTATTATCATTACAAGAGTTTATGATGTGGGCTGAAATAAATTGTTTCAAAATTGTAAATTAAACTGACAATTTTATTATTGGTTTGTAGCCAAGGATACTTTACCGTTAACAGAAAACTATCACATAGGAAATGGGTCAGAAAAAGGATTATACATGGAAATTGTCATGTATGAGTAAATTCCTTATTTTCTGACAATTACTGATATGGTTACTCATAAGAAGTGAATCAGGAATTGCTTAGAAGCTTTAAATAATGAATATCATGTCACCCAGAGAAGCGAGCTAATGCTATTTACTCAGTCATTTCTCAGACAAAACCAAGACATGATCATTGCACGATTTTAAAGAATATGAAATAAAAGCGATAGAGGTATATTCCACATTGATAATAACCATGAAATAATTAGTTTTTAAACCGAACTTACCAATGAAATAAAACTGCCAGGACCAACTACCACAGGAGCTGTCCGGGCTCGCCTCCCAAAGGAACAGCTTGGAAGGTATTGTGACAAACTATAATCTCCCAAACATATTAAACAAAAATAGTAGATTTACATCAACCGTGCATTTGATGTCTAGGCCAGTCCCTTACGACGCTCCTGATTGGCTGTTGATAAGCCAGTTACAGGGCTGGAAACTCTCAATCTCTCTCGAGAGTTCACATAGGCAGGATGTATGTTACACTTCTCCTGAGGGATGCTCTTGAAAGAGGTATCCCTCAGGAGCTTATCAACAGCCAATCAGGAGCGTCGTAAGGGACTGGCCTAGACATCAAATGCATGGTTGATGTGAATCTACTATAGTAGTGTTGTTTAAGGACCATTTTATATGAGTAACAAACGCAACAGCTTAAACGTCCTCTGACGTATGCCAGAGGTCATTCGCTCCAATGAAAATTAAAGGCGTCTTTTCTTGGCAGCACACCTTTGACGCATCAGGAGAGGTAAACCACTACGAGAAGCATGAATCCAGAGGTCTACAAAAGGCTTCCAACCCTCTTTCACCTTGCCAATTGCTCTTGCTGGCATAAAGATGGCTTAATCTTAACCAAACACCAAACAAGCTTGTCAATCTACCCAAGATATTGCAAAAGCGACACAAAAATCCATAAATTGTACATAGATTGTGAAAGTTCATTTTAGCTTTACTTTAACAATTAAAGGAAATTCGGATTAAGAAACCTTAAACAATCGGACGATTTTGGACTCTGAAAAAATGGAAATATTCTAAATCTACTCTGCTACTTGTCTTTTGATCAAGGAACAAAGACATTCCAAATAAAGAATTCACTCATACTGAAAGACCTCTAGATGACCATACCTGGGTAAATCTACAATGTTATCTCTCTCTCTCTCTCTCTCTCTCTCTCTCTCTCTATATATATATATATATATATATATATAATATATATATATATATATATATGTGTGTGTGTGTGTGTGTGTGTGTGTGTGTTTGTGTGTGTGTATATATATATATATATGTGTGTGTGTGTATATATATATATGTGTGTGTGCGGGTGTGTGTGTGTCGTGTGTTGTTATTAAGATAAGTGATTAGCATGAAGTGTACATGGGTTTTCGAAAATCTTCTAACTGCAGGGAAGAGTTCGATCGTTTTCTAAATACTAATCATATTAAAGATTAAGCCATTGCTTCTGTTAACTTATTTGTATTCTTATATTTTCAGTGAATGGATGTCTGAAACTCTTAGGAGACATTATTTTCTAAGATATTTATTTGGAAACATTGTAAAGACTGATTTTTTTCCGGTAAATAGTAGATGTCGTTTATTTATTTATTCATTTATTTATTTATTTATTTATCTATTTGTTTATTTTTCTATTTATTTATTTATTTCAATTATCGTTTGGAGAAAGAAAATTTTCGTGATTTTAATGGATTTTAGGCAAATCATTACATCCCTCCTGTTTTGGTTAGATGTAAAATCTTATCTCATGCAGAAACCAAGCATTGAGGCTAATTATAGGAAAATACGCTCTGTTAGACGCATAGCGTGAGATTCCACAGTAATTACCTTTTATCACGCTTGGTTTCTATGCACATCCGAAAGGAGGAGTAGTTGTCACAAGGGAAGAGAAAGAGCTCAAAAGATAATGGCATCTCTGTGGGAGAGCCAGCGCGCCTGTCGTCGTCATGTAGGCCATTCTCAGCTTCCCTAGATTTACGGTGAATACTTTATGGCGCATATCTATCTTGGAGTGTGTGTGTGTGTGTGTGTGTGGAACAGTGAGTTTTTCCTTTTTGCATATAATTTATATATATATATATATATATAGATATATATATATACATATATATAAATAGAGAGAGAGAGAGAGAGAGAGAGAGAGAGAGAGAGAGAGAGAGAGAGCTATATATATATATATATATATATATATATATATATATATATATATATTATATATATTATATATGTAATATATATACGTATATATATACTCAAACATTGGAGCTGCAGCTCTCGAAATCATACCTGTAGGCGTCCAGGGAAAGGGTTTCGACACAAATGAACGTTTATTGCTAATGCCGACGTTTGGCAACTACATTGTTGTATCATCAAGGCTGAAATACGGCCAGTTGACTTTTAATAATTATTCATGAAAACATTTAGCATAACATATAACTAAAAACACTACACTATTATCTTATGTAAAATGTTAACTCATCCAAAAAGTACATAAAAACACCATTGACACGAAAAGAAGGACCTTCCCTGACGGGAGCTAAAAGGAAACTGTTAAAACAAGGAGAGAGAGAAATAAAAAAGGAAGGACAAAATAAAAATGAAAAAAAAATCAACAAAACACACAAACAACTATATAACGATAAGACAAATGGGGCCATCTAGCAATGAACATTTGAGTAGATGATGTTTGGGTGTTTAATGATGGGACAGTTAATTTTATCATTATGGACTCTAAAGTCGTTAAGTCACTGTTTTTTCTGCGTTTGTCCTATTATTTGAAAATCTTTGTTGTCTATGAATGTTTTGCATAATTTGGAATGGTTCCTTATGTTGGATTGTTCTGGGTTAGACAACCTGCTTCCGGTTCTAAAACTAACTCCTCTATAGGCGTCTCTGCGTACCCTTAGCAGTCTTTTGGTACATCCAACGTAAGTCCCCTGGCTACACCTGGGCAAGTATACTTATAAACACCGTTGAATGTAAACAACGGACTCTACCCTTGAGCTTGAAAAAAGGACCTGATGGTGCAAGGATTTTTGGGAGTTCATATGAGATTCAAGACAGTCAATTCACTCAGGAGTACACTCGGACATTTTTTCCTAAAATTGTCATCATATACTAAGTAAGGGAATGTTGCAAACATTTTCATTTTTTGTACAGTATGGAAAGCAGTGGGCATTTCCATTTTTTTTATCTAAGAATTCGTTTAAGGCTCTGAAGAAGAGCCTGTGAGGAAAACAATTATTACTAAAGGGTTACGATCTCTTCATGGAAGGTCATCCAACAGGGCCTTTACACACTCGTCCAGTTGGATGACCTGTTTACTCTGTGCAGTTATGATTCTCAAAACACAGAATATTAACAATTTAATAATATGATCTTCAAAGCACTATGTGAAAGCAATATCTTCTGTGTATGTTCGGCTGGGTTTCTCAAGGCACTGTATGAAAGCTGTGCACTGTCTTTATGTATACTAAAATTCTGTGATTGTATTCTATTATGATTATCAATATGCTGTTTGCATTGCACTTTTAAATCTCGATGCACTGCATGAAAGTAATATTCTGTTCCCTGATGTGTCTTTCCTTATAATATCAGGCATTGTTAACTATTTGGCAAAGGGGTTTTTACGACCGCATTCCCTTGCTTTCATCAACCACAGTTATTGGCAGTGGGCCTCGCATTTTACTATAAAGTAAGACTGCAAGGCTGCACTTTCCACAGTTATTGACAGTGGGCCTAACCTTTTACTATAAAATAAGACTGCAAGGCAGCAGTTTCCACAGTTATTGACAGTGAGCCTCGCCTTTTACTATAAAGTAAAACTGCAAGGTAGCAGTTTCCACAGTTATTGACAGTGGGCCTCGCCTTTTACTATAAAGTAAGACTTCAAGGCAGCAGTTTCCACAGTTATTGACAGTGGGCCTAGCCTTTTACTAAAAATTAAAACTGCAAGGTAGCAGTTTCCACAGTTATTGGCATTGGGCCTAGCCTTTTACTAAAAATTAAAACTGCAAGGTAGCAGTTTCCACAGTTATTGGCAGTGGGCCTAGCCTTTTACTAAAAATTAAAACTGCAAGGTAGCAGTTTCCACAGTTATTGGCAGTGGGCCTAGCCTTTTACTAAAAATTAAAACTGCAAGGTAGCAGTTTCCACAGTTATTGGCAGTGGGCCTAGCCTTTTACCATAAAGTAAAACTGCAAGGTAGCAATTTCCACAGTTATTGGCATTGGGCCTAAGGCCTTTTACTAAAAATTTAAAAACTGCAAGGTAGAAGTTTCCACCAGTTATGGCGTGGGCCTAGCCTTTTACTAAAAATTAAAAACTGGGCAAGTTAGCAGGGTTCCACCAGTTATGGCATTGGTCCTTTAGCCTTTTATAAAAATTAAAACTGCAAAGGTAGCCGTTTCCACAGTTATTGCATTGCTAGTGCTAGCCACTTTTATGCTAAAATTACTTTTTAAAAAAAAAAACTGCAAGGTAGCAGTTTCCACAGTTATTGGCAGTGGGGCCTAGCCTTTTACTAAAAATAAAACTGCAGGTAGCGGGAGTTTTCCACATTTGTTCTTGGCAGTGGGCCCTAGCCTTTTACCATAAAGTAAAACTGCAAGGTAGCAATTTCCACAGTTATTGGCATTGGGCCTAGCCTTTTACTAAAAATTAAAACTGCAAGGTAGCAGTTTCCACAGTTATTGGCAGTGGGCCTTGCCTTTTACTAAAAATTAAAACTGCAAGGTAGCAGTTTCCACAGTTATTGGCATTGGGCCTAGCCTTTTACTAAAAATTAAAACTGCAAGGTAGCAGTTTCCACAGTTATTGACAGTGAGCCTCGCCTTTTACTTTAAAGTAAAACTGCAAGGCAGCAGTTTCCACAGTTATTGACAGTGGGCCTCGCCTTTTACCATAAAGTAAGACTTCAAGGCAGCAGTTTCCACAGTTATTGACAGTGGGCCTAGCCTTTTACTAAAAAGTAAAACTGCAAGGTAGCAGTTTCCACAGTTATTGGCAGTGGGCCTAGCCTTTTACTATAAAGTAAAACTGCAAGGTAGCAGTTTCCACAGTTATTGACAGTGGGCCTCGCCTTTTACTATAAAGTAAAACTGCAAGGTAGTAGTTTCCACAGTTATTGAAAGTGGGCCTCGCCTTTTACTATAAAGTAAAACTGCAAGGTAGCAGTTTCCACAGTTATTGGCAGTGGGCATAGCCTTTTACTAAAAAGTAAAACTGCAAGGTAGCAGTTTCCACAGTTATTGACAGTGAACCTAGCCTTTTACTATAAAGTAAAACTGCAAGGTAGCAGTTTCCACAGTTATTGGCAGTGGGCCTAGCCTTTTACTAAAAAGTCAAACTGCAAGGCAGCAGTTTCCACAGTTATTGACAGTGGGCCTCGCCTTTTACTATAAAGTAAAACCGCAAAGTAGCAGTTTCCACAGTTATTGACAGTGGGCCTCGCCTTTTACTATAAAGTAAAACTGCAAGGTAGCAGTTTCCACAGTTATTGGCAGTGGGCCTAGCCTTTTACTAAATAGTAAAACTGCAAGGTAGCAGTTTCCACAGTTATTGGCAGTGGGCCTAGCCTTTTACTAAAAAGTAAGACTTCAAGGCAGCAGTTTCCACAGTTATTGACAGTGGGCCTAGCCTTTTACTAAAAATTAAAACGGCAGGCAGCACTTTCCACAGTTATTGACAGTGGGCCTAGCCTTTTACCATAAAGTAAGACTTCAAGGCAGCAGTTTCCACAGTTATTGGCAGTGGGCCTAGCCTTTTACTAAAAAGTAAAACTGCAAGGCAGCAGTTTCCACAGTTATTGACAGTGAACCTAGCCTTTTACTAAAAAGTAAGACTGCAAGGCAGCAGTTTACACAGTTATTGGTGGTTGGCCTCACCTTTTACTAAAAAGAATACTGTAAGGCAGCAGTGTCCACAGTTATTGGTGGTAGGCCTAGCCTTTTACTAAAAAAAGTAAGACTGCAAGGCAGCAGTTTCCACAGTTATTGACAGTGGGCCTAACCTTTTACTAAAAGGTAAAACTGCAAGGCTACAGTTTCCACAGTTATTGGCGGTGGGCCTAGCCTTTTACTAAAAAGTAAGACTGCAGGACAGCAGTTTCCACAGTTATTGGCGGTGGGTCTAGCCTTTTACTAAAAAGTAAGACTATAAAGCAGCAGCTGTCCTTTTAGTCGCCTTTTACGACAAGCAGGACATACGGTGGTAGTATTCTTACACCCCAACCAAAGGGTGGCAATACCCCACAAGTATGCTCAGTTCTTATTCGCAATAGGCTATTCGAAATTGATATCTCATAACTCAGGGTGATGTTGGCTGATAATACTACAAACAAGATGCAGAGTTCTTTTGAATCACTTTAATATGTTCAAAAGCAAGTTGAAATGCAATGTTAAGTGTAAACCTGAGTAATCACTGAAAGAATAATATTAGGTGACAAATTATTGAAGGCGTTTGCTAGTTCATGTCACATGAAGACTAATGAATGGAACAGAAGAAGGATCAGTTAATACAGGTAAAATCCAGTTGTCAAGAGTTGACACGCAAAGTTGAAAGGGTGTGGAAGGAAAATGAGTGAAAGCTGTTGAAATTCATTTCTTGCACGCGTGCGTTCAGATGACAGGGTTTTATGGGGGATCAAAGAGAGGAGAGAATCAAAAGGTAGAAATGAACATCTGTGTAAAATATCGAGTAGATTATAATAAATGAAAAAGATGATGTGCTAAGAGAGAGCGGAGGTATATAAGAAAGTTCCTATTTTCCCGGGGGAAATACGAATGATCTAGAGCAGGGTTGCCGCGAAGTCCGCACATCGCCGAGAAACTAATTCCGCACCGGGAGGTGTAGTACGTGTTACCAAGCAATGTTATTTTGCTACACTAAATAGATGAAATAGTCACCCTGATTATATTATACTTTATTTTTACCAGTATATGAGTTGGGTCTACTAATTAAACCTTTTTAGAGTTAGATTTTCCCCTTTCCGAAATTCAGTTGTTTCATATCTTTTGAAACATGACGTAACTTTAATGATAGTAAAATTTAGAATCGAACGAGATACGTGCACGGTGTTCAGTCCTGAAGATGATTGATTACATTCCATATATATATATATCTATATATATATATATATATATATATATATATATTATATATATAAGTCATATCACATTTCCGTGATTCATATACATATATCGAGCTACAATGTCCTTTAATATCTAATTCGCTCTACCTCAGAATTAATATATTTTCATATATGCTTACCGAAGGGGAATTTTTTCTCGATAATAGATTTGCCTGGACCAGGGCGCGAACCTATGGATCCTTTCAAACCCAGGAACGTCAGTGAAGCTTTACCTACTACACCACCGCGAGAGGTGTAGTAGGTAAAGCTTCACTGACGTTCCTGGGTTTGAAAGGATCCATAGGTTCGCGCCCTGGTCCCAGGCAAATCTATTATCGAGAAAAATTCCCCTTCGGTTAAGCATATATGAAAAATATATTAATTCTGAGGTAGAGCGAATTAGATATTAAAGGACATTGTAGCTCGATATATATATATAGATATATATATATATATATATATATATTATATATATATATATGTGTGTGTGTGTGTGTGTGTGTGTGTGTGTGTGTGTGTGTGTGTTACTGTTTTATAGTTATTTATTGTTATATATGATTTGATTCGTAAATTAGGCTACAAAGTGAACGCTGGTATGTAAATCTATTCATAAAGTTTTCAGCAAAAAGTAGGAAGTTAAAACAAACTGCACTGAAATGTATTTCTTTACTAAAAAAAAAAACGGTTTGCTTTTCACTCGGTTCTTTGCGTTAGCCAACTCCATTCATCCTTCGATATCCATAGGTAGTTTGTTCTTTCCTTTCTTTTTTAAACCACATTTGTCACTTTATGTAATATGCAGTATGTTAAATCAGAACCTTTGCTGAAGTAATAATGATGATAAACAACCTAATATATAACATAGGTCTAGGCTTAAAAAACGATATTAAACATGTAGGTCTATGCCACCTTTTATTATCCTGATATTTTGTAATGAGATATTTCCCCAGGAGAATGGACAGCAATATTATACATGTTTTATGGTATAATATAGGCAATCCTAGCCAAACGAATGCCCTATTCAGGGCTATGAGTTTCAAGAAATTGGAAAAAAGCACATCATAAATGGTCCAATTTTCTGCAACAAACTACATTAATATAAAGAAAATACACGATCTTAATACACCACTTCCTGAGGCTAGTATACTGGTATCGAAACTTATTCGGTTATAATCAGTTGAATCACTTCAATTAATGCAATTGCCTAACACATTTGCGCTTGTTTTCTAAAAAAAAAAAAAAAAAAAAAAAAAAAAACAAAAAAAATACTCATTAAACACGACTAACTTTACAATAATGTAAGACAGTCTTCGCCCTAAGATTAATTTACAAATTAACCAAATTTTACTAACCTACATATATAATTACGAGGGCAGATTGAAGATTGCTGGACCTAAAGACTAGTGAGAATGGTTCGTAATAATATTAGTATTTTAAAGAAATATTAAATATGTGCAATGTGGTTAATGAAACAGTTATAATTTAAATTAGCTTTTATTAATGGAAAAAAAGTTTCAATAGCATAAATACAATATGCGGACCTATAGCTCCGCACGCGTGCGGAGTGCAGACCGCAGCTCTGCCTTCAAAGACTCCCACTCGAATCTTCTCCGCACTTTTGGTCGTTTCTCCGCGTTTTGGCAACACTGATCTAGAGTATCAAGGTAACCTAGCAGAATAGATTACCGGAACAAAAGAACCCAGATATCAACGATGTATGACAGCTTATGCAGCAGGATGAAAGTCAGCGTATAGTATGTAGAAAAGTGTTTGTCTCGCTGCTGTTAATTATTTTCAATATAACTATATAATGAATGGATCGGTGACTCTCTTGTTTTTCCTTAACAAACCTTTGAATCTACCTCATTTTAAAGGCTAATGGCTCATTGCGGTGCATCTAATGACAGCACATAATAAGGAATGGTGGAGACGGAGGCTGCTCCCAGCCCCAACCTAGATTTTATCAGGAGGATACAATTAAACCACGAAAATCATAAAATGGCGCCATTTTATCAAGCTGGACATGAGAAAACAAAGTACAGTGCTCTCTCGATCATTACAATAAACAGAATTTTGCAATAAATCTGAACCAAGATATACAACCTTCGAGATTCAAAGTTCAGTTGTATTCTGGTTAATAGGCTGTTGAAGTAAGGAACCGGCAGATGAAGCGGAGAACTGATTGATTGATTGATCGATTATGTCTATTAAACTGGTTGACGTCACATCATCTAGATTATTGATGCCGTACTAGATTTAAACAGAATACTTAAAAGAAATAAGTTTGAAAAGAATTTCATATAAAAATATCTAAAAATATATCTGTACTGAATCATATTTGTTCGAATATATGATCAGCTCTTGCATATACTTTACATATATGTATAATCTGAGTTTTGTTGGGGAGGCCCGTGTCCCACATAAAGAGCCATAACTGCTCTACATAACAATCTACACTGAGAATTACAGCTAGAATCAAATGACCTCTGTCACGCCCCCTGCAGGACAGGAACCTAGTGTCTCAAATTCCCAAGACTGGGACAATCGACCAGCAAATGTCTCACCGTCAAGGGCACAGTACAGTCATCGAAAAACGGAAACTGAAAGAGACTGTATCAGAGGAGGCTTTCCCCAACACCAAAACATTCCCTGCTCATTCTCATGGGCCAGCGGTGCACACCGAGCACCCCTGGAAGATCCAATAGGGTGCGATTGGGGAAAACTTGGTCGGGACCGACGAAGCCAGAGAACAGTCTCAGTGGACGGAGCAAACTGCACTCGAGGAAAGGGAAGAAGACGATGAATGAGAATGTCTGCTGAGGATTCTTAATAAGTATAAATACAATCAATAGTGAGGAACTTCGTGGGAAGATCATTTTGCCCTCTCCCGCCCCTCGACTGAAATCCTGGAACTGTATATTGGTTGCAGTAGCATCCGAAGGAGATCCCGTACTTCAGTGTATTCTGTGGGGAATAGCAACGGCTAGACTGTCGAGACAGCTCCGAAATGCTAAGTCAGCACTGCGTCGTTAAAAGTATCATAAACCGTGATGTTAAGATGACTTAGTGAAATCATGAAATATCTGCATTTTTGTAGACAACGTCAACATCTTTGGAAAATTAGTGCGCACTCGGACTTACCACAGTGATTAGCAGCAAATGTAGCGTCAAGAACTTACCTCGAGCATTTCGGTAAATTTACAGCCATGAAAATCCATGAGAAATTATATAAAAGTATACGTGGCTACTGCCTGTCTCTTAACTACTTATATTTGTGGTCCTCCTTAGTCTCACAATTTAAATTACTTCTTGTGCATGCTCTGACTGTCATATGCTTCAAAATTCCATTCATTTCTCATCCAGTCCAGCGTGGCTTTATCATTCATCCATAGCATTTAATGTCTTATTTAAATAGCCGCAAAAACCTAGGTAACAAGAGTTCAGTACGGTTACTTTTAAAAATATGGTACGTTAATAAAAGTAATGCACAAATTATTTAATGGCTGGCGAATGCTAAAACATATAATTATGGCACATCATCAAGAAACTTTATTTAGCCTAAAAAACAAATCTATAGACGAGACGTTAATGCAAACCTAAGATTGCAAATTGATATGCCAATAAATGCATAACAATGCCTACGAGGGTCATTGCATAAAATCAACCATTAAACGCAATACAAAGAGACAGAATTGCATGTCTATAATGTACAGTTAGATTTGTGATTTCTTCTATATATTGCAAAGTAAGTTTGAGAACAAAAAAAGATGTTATTTCTGTATCGATAAAATTGATATATATCATGCCACATTTAGGTAAAAGAAATTTTTCCCATTCATAGTAGTTTTCATGACGTACAGTTAGGTGTGTGATTTCTGCGAGTAAGCTTAAGAAAAAATAAATAATGCGTTACCTGTGTCCTCCAGCGACAAATGATACGCTGCACACCACATTTAGGCAATGGGAATTATTCCTACCCAAAACACATATTAGGCTTCATAGCCTGCGCAGGGAATCGCAGCATCCAAGAATTACAGTTAAGTAACTTAAGTAACGCAACGTCTCCAAGTTACGGTCGGCTGAGAACGGCACCAAATGCTCGACAAAGATGCTCTCGACGCGCGGGAGCGGCAGATTATTATGGGAGCCTAGTTCTCAAAGGGCAAGCTGCTCTTCCCAGGCATAACGTTACACTTTTTTACGGCCATTCGGTCAACTCTTCCATCTCCGGTACGGAACGAGAGTAAGGGTTCATCTGCGAAAGTTATTCCTTTGTCGTTGATATATATATATACTATATATATATATATATATATATATATATATAATATATATATATATATATATATATATATATATATATATATATATACAATATATATATTATATAATATATATATATATATATATATATATATATATAGTATATGAATTTCTATTTCTTATTCGCGCGTGACTTTTCCCGTTCACGAATATTAAGCCACAAAATTGCTTAATATCCAGTTCACGATGTCTTGGGAATAACTTACATCCAAGCAAATTAAAAATTATTAAATTATGCATAACTTACACAAAAGGGAATTATAACTAATATACATACACACACACACATATAATATATATATATATACATAAATATATATACATATATATATAATTTATGTATATATGTATTATATATACATGTATATATACTATATATATATATATATTGTATATATATGTTTATACAAGGAAAACCGTTTAAGACAGAAAGACAGATTGTTATTCTGAGCAGTATCTCAGGAAATAGATAACTTTATAATCCAATGATCGCTAAAGAACAAATTTAACCTCGAACCTGAAAAGAGATGTCTGAACGATAAAACCGTTTCGAGAACCTCCAGAATCTGAGTAAAATTTCATTTTTTTACTAATCTAGCTAATGAAAAAAGTAGTTCCACTAATCTTCCATCTGTGTTAATCTTACCGAAATTCACTCTAGTTTTTCCGAGATGAGAGAACGTCAAATTCAAGTGAGATTTACTAGGTAGAATGCTACGGACTGTTTCCGTTATAATGAATTATCTTTATGTCAGGAACATGTGAGCTTTGCTTCCCATGACTGCTTTGAGTCGAGTCACCTGTGCGTTGGAATGAAGATTCAGGTTCATATAGTCATGTCAGCTCTCCTCAAATAGGTCGTATGTCAGCTAGCTGCTTATCGGAATAGACTTTTACGTCGACATTGTCATTAGTCACCAGCACATCGGAATAAAGATTCTTGTCCAAGTTGTTATGTCATCAGAGAATCGGATTCAGAATTCTCGTTGACACTGACATAATGTGTCACATGTGCAAGGGAATAAAGACGCTTGTCGAAATTGTCACAGATCGCATCGTTCCAAGCTGTTCCTTAGAGACGGTAAAGAGGAGTCCATCTACGAAAGTCACGTTAGAATGGAATAGATATTTTTACAATACAAATAAGTAATATGGTGAGAGACAGGTAACTGTCATTTGTCTTAAAGGGGTAATGAATAGAACGTTTTGAATGTGTGCAGGGTGAGTAACTTCTGGTGGTAGAGGTGGTATTTGCTCTGTTTGACCTTCATAAGATGAAAGCAGGGCAATCGCTGGTGTTTTTATGACTTAAGTCTCCTGTAAAAGGAAACTGTTGTGTAGGTTTGTCTGGCCGTCCGCACTTTTTCTGTCCACCCTCAGATCTTAAAAACTAATGAACCCAGAGGGCTGCTCATTGGCATGTTCCTCATCCACCCACCTATCATCAAACATACCAAGTTGCAGCCCTTTAGCCTCAGAAGTTTTTATTTTATTTTAGGTTTAATTTAGTCATGATCGTACGTCAGGCCCCGCTAAGGTGCCAAAAACACAGGCCACCACCGGGCTGTGGCTGATAGTTTTCGTTTGCCACTGCTGAGAGTTTCATAGGCCGTGGCTGAAAGAAAACTCGATTGCACCGAAGTTTTTTACTTGTTCTTTCTCGCTGACGATGGTATGCAGCTTTGCAATGGGCAAGAAGAATCAATCCTGTCTGAATAAATCATATTTGGCACCACCTATGTATCCCACTTGTAAACGAAGAATTTTTTGAGGATTTGATGCATAGGCCTTGTTTAGGTGGAATGTTTCGAATTCCCGAAGTGGTATCGCCAAGGAATTATCACGGCTCCCTTGCAACCCTCTGCATTGTTTTCCCTGCGTCTGGGGATAGGTAACGGGATGTGATCGCCTCCTTAAAGAGATTAATAAGGGTACTAAGAATGTCTATTGCTTCAGTACGTGCAGACGTCTTGAGACAGTGAAGCAGTGCTATTTAACTCTAGTGGGCAAATGGCTAAGAAGCTACAGGTGGAGCGTTCCACTTACAGAAGTGAGCTGTGGGATTTCAGCAAAAGCGTTCAGGGACCA
Source organism: Macrobrachium nipponense (assembly GCF_015104395.2). NCBI lineage: Eukaryota > Metazoa > Arthropoda > Malacostraca > Decapoda > Palaemonidae > Macrobrachium > Macrobrachium nipponense. Next base: position 144,228,914 of record NC_061107.1, read on the forward strand.
GGAATGTCTGATGCCTAGCAGATGCGTTTACTTTGAAAATCAATAAACAGACAAAAATACAGTCGATGCCAGGGGGAAATACGTAGAGGGGAGAAGTGTGTTGTGAATAATGGTGGAGCCATGAATATGTAGAAGAAAAAATGAAAAGCAAAAAACAGCAAAAAGTAGGTGTTTTGCCTTAATTAACGAGGTAACCCATTCACATGAAAAGGATAGCAAGAAATGTGATGCACTCAAACCGATGAAGATATAGGACCTTGACCACTAACCCCTTTTGGGTTCAAACTATCACTTTTACAATTCGCCAATATGAAAAAGATATCCGAAATATGTAGTTAGTTTTGGAACGTTTGAATCATCATCAATCTGTGAGCTAGAGCTGTGGCTAGTGAGGGCCAAAATTTGTAAAAACTAATGGTGAATAATTATTGTAACAGTGTATCAGTACAGCAAAGATATCACAAAAAAAACTATTTGGCCAGCTGTGACATCTTGACCTCCAAACATTTTTTCCCCTTGACCTTTTACTTTGAATAGTGAAATCTTGCAAATATATTTAGTTCTGTCTGCAATTCTTTTTGTTCTTCTGTTAGTCTGTTTTAGAGAAAACATTCAAAAGTCAGATAACAATTAAGTGTCCAGTGACAGAGTCACAGCATTCGCATGATTGAAATGTTTCTCAACCAGTTCATATGTTTTATATCATCTTGTATAGTGATGAACTATAGTAGCACTTCCTTGAATGTTAAGCGCACCCAGTTCAACTTCAGGGTAAGGCTCCGTCCACACGGCCGAGCTTTGCTCGACTAACTTTGTTCGATGTGACGTCAGAAGCGGAGAAACCGCGGCAAAGTTCTGATTTTTCTCGCAGTTTCTCCGCTTCTGACGTCACATCGGACAACGTTCGTCGACCAAAGATCGACCGTGTGGACGGGGCCTTAGAGGGCAAAGTCAATGATTTGTACCTTTTAAATGCTTCACAAACACTTATATATTTATCATAAGCTTTTCATGCGAGAATTTTTTAAATGTAATTCCATAAAAATTATCTCCAATGACGACACGTAAAAGCCAAAGGAAAATATCACAGATTTTCGGTCTGGTGGTATAAGTGTTCCATTGCCTATGTCAGGTATCCATTACGAAATGCAAAACCAAACAGCAATAATGGAATGAGGTCAGTTCAGCGTCCAGGAACGGAACAGCAAAGTAGTGAACTTGCCAGGCACTATGTTCCATCTTTTGACCTCAATGCCACTGTCGGAAGTGACACAATCTTGCCAGCAGAGAGACAAACTTGCAGGACGGATAACAACTTACTTAGCGGAGGTAGCGAGAGAGAGAATTTGGTAGGGGGCAGACCACACCGTCGCCGAGAGCACATTACAGGGAATAAGTAATTGCACTCGTTTTTATATGGTAGCACATGTGAATGCATTTGTAACTGTTACCGTTCACCATGTAGCTCAAAATTGGTAGATTTATTTTGGGCATCGCAATTACGGTATAAACAAGTAAAAAATGCGCCGAAGTTTCTTCGGCGCAATCGAGTTTCCTGTCCGGTGGTTGCCCCAGCCACGGTCCGGTGGTGGTCTATACTGTTGGCACCCATAGCGCTGCCAGAAGTACGATTAAGGCGAACTTCAATCATAAAATAAAAGCTACTGAGGTTAGAGGGCTGCAATGTGGTATGTTTGATGAGTGAAGGGTGTGTGATCAAGATACCAGTTTGCAACCCTCTAACGCAGTAGTTTTTAAGATCTGATGGTGGACAGACAGAAAATAATTAAAACATAATTGGTCTTTGACCTTTAGGGGTTGAGATTTGTAAGCATAATCATTATGGCATTTTCATAATGATTTATCAATAACAAAAAGTTGCACCACAAATATGTAACTGCTTATGAAGTATTCTGATCGTCAGGAATGTGCGATCACGAGCTTTGATTTTTATGGGTTGAAGTTGATTGAAGAGAAGAAAAGGCTCCACTCTTTTCCGAAGGATGTCGATTATTCGCAAGTATATATATTTTTTCGGAACACAAATTAGTTGCTGACATATGGATTCACCATTCAATAAATTACACCTGAATAAGTTATTGTATAATCGGGATTTTAAAAACTCGTCCGGTGTTCAGGTTAAATAAAATATCAAAAGTTTATCTCCCATTCCTTATATTTTTTGTATACATGAAATTTCGTTGTATGTGTATTGGCGAATACGCATATTAGATAAAAATATTAACGCAGAAAACATGAGATCAAAATACCTAGGTTAATAATTGAGTAATGCACACTGACATCATATACGCACGCACCCACACACATAAATACTCATATACCTATATATATATATATATATATATATATATATATATATATATATATATATATATATATATATATTACACTAATAACTGATTTGTGCAAGAAGAAAGGTTTCTTTGCTTTCACAGATAGGACAAAAATGTTTTCTGTAAACTCCAAATATACAGAAAACTTAAAATAAATACAAAATACGCCTTGCATAAAACTTAAATGTAGCCACAGTGCAACGAGAGTGTGCCATTAACTGTTTCTTTTATTGTTAATAACTTCCCTATGGTTAGGCTGCAGATATCCAATATTATGTGACTCGCTTCAGTTTTTCATCCAGATATACCTTCCCCAACCTAGTCAGCCACTCAGTCTCTGCAATCCCTGTGTTGCCGACGCACTTTCTGCTAGTTCGATCCTCACCAGATATGAAGAAGGATTTCTGGTTCACATTTTCGACAGACTAAGACCCAGAGGTGTTTGAAGGTGAGGAGTCAAAGGAAACTTGCGTGTTGAGAACCAGCTCCAGCCAATCCTGCGTGTAGGTAAGAGAGGCCGCTCTGAAGAAGGTCTGCCAGGGGCAGAGGGCAGTCGGAGAACTTGCTTTCACAGTCGCCTTCACGGCGGCCGAGATCTTCGGCGGAGACGAAGTCGGCCATCTCCTCAGAACCCTCTCCGTAGCCAGCTCTGATTTGAAAGTGATATAGACGGAATTATACAGGGATACCATTTTTCCATCGAGTAGTACTGCTCCAGAGGAGATATGGATATAAAGGCTGGGGAGCGATGAAGTAAAGATTTTGCACACCACTTCAAGGCTTACCAGACAATGATGGTCAAAACTTTTTTTACAATATATATATATATATATATATATATATATATATATATATATATATATATATATATATATATAAATGATGTCGCTTAATGTCCAACCAACCAACTTCGGGAATATCACCGAAGGGAAATTATAAGTGATGATTTGTATGGTACCTACAGTAGCCATCAACGACTTCCAGTCGACGTTCTAGACCGCGGAGAAGTCGTTCATGGCTACTGTTGGGAGTTCGAGTTATTCAGGTTAAAAAAAAATCATATATATCTATAATAATTCCCCTTCGGTGATATTTCCGAAGTAGCGCAAATATGATGTTAAACGACATTTGTAGCAAGATGTTTGTATAAATAAAATGAATGTCATGGTCATGTGATGAAAAATCATGTATATATATATATGTATATATATATATATATATATATATATATATATATATATATATATATATATAAGAATTTTTGTCACATACCCGTGCGAATTTTTCCATATTCACATTTATTAAGCGACAAATATAATTTGATATCGAATTCACTATACTAAACGATTCCCAAAGGGGAATGTACCTATATAATTGATAAGTGATACAGTGGCACTTGTCTTGATAACGCCATTCAAACCAATTTCATCTGGAGAAAAGAAACCCTGCAAAGAATCAATAGATATACAAGTAACTGGAATAAAACTATTTAAAATGAAAAATAAAAAAAACGAGCATAATGCAAACTGAATTGAAACGACCATGACATGTGCAGTTTCTACCTGAATGAAAATGTCATCTAAATACTTACGCCAGGAAGAGGTTCAGAAAGTCTCCGACCAAACCGAGATCAGAGACGGGGTGGTCGGCTACCTCGCAGACTGCTCTCATGAGGCAGGACTTTCCAGGAAGGCCAAGACTGGAATGAAAGTCAGAGCTCGCTTTAGCTATCACTGGCATGTATACAAGACAAGCAGTAAATGTGCCAAGATGCACGCTCATGACTAACTTTAAACTTACTTAAAATAAAAACTACTGAGGCTATAAGGTTCCAATTAGGTATGTTTGATTATTGAAGTGTGGGTGATCAACATACCAATTTGCAGCTCTTTAGTCTTCGTAGTTTTTAAGATCTGAAAGCAGACAGATAAAGTGCGGGCGAACAGACAAAGCCATCTCAATAGCTTTCTTAACAGAAAACTACTATGAGATTCAGTCTTTGTCCAGCTGTTTTTCCGGAATAACTTTTTTCTGCGCATTTGACAAAGATATTACTTAGCCATAGTATACTTTACATCCCTTCCTAATTTTCGGCACCATTCTTTATTACTTATATTAGAAAAAAGTATATTCGTAAGAGTTAAAATAAAGCTGCCAAAGCCAGTGGCGGAACACTTAAATGTATGGGTTCAAAGTTATATGTGACGTAAACATATGACGTCCCGACTCCTCCCACCAGGTGGTGACGACAAACAGCTGTCTGTGAAATTCTGAATGAATATTCGTACCTTGTCGAGACTTCAAGGATGGCGGCTATGATAAGTCATTGTCCCCGTTGTTTTAGGACAGCTTTTGTGATTCGACTTGCACAATTGTTTAGAAGTGAGGAGGCCCGTGGCAAACCCTACGTAAGCTTGAACAGGTAAATGAATAATAGGGCCCTTTTTTGGGTAAGGAGTACACCCGGACATCCAAGGCTACAAAGTTTTCGTCATTTCTTGACTTCCATAAGGTGCAGAAAGATAATTATATATATGCTCTATAAAGCAATATTTGTTGATTTCTTAGTAAAATATAGCTTGCAGAACAACATTAAAACTTGCTTTTCTTCAAGGGTTCTAGCACTCGACCTCATGGCATAAATCCTATATACTACTACCACCACTACTACTAAAGTGTAAACAAGTAGTATTGGTTGTATTTCATTGTTGCCAGAAGCTGAGACTTTTTCACGAATAGCTAATTATCCATCGAGAAGGAAGCAAGTTAATGACATCATAAGCTACATCATTATATCTTCGAAAGACATTCCTCTGAGTTTGCTGGCAATGTCTACAAGAAGTCGGTGTTACGGTTATAATTACCAGAATTATGCATCTTTCGTAATACAGAATACAGTAAAAAAAAATTAGTTAGGGATGTCTGTGACAAAGCGCCATCTTTGTCAGGTACGTTGATAAAATTTTATTCCGAAAAGACACCGGGACACCGGCTGTGAATCTCCTAATAAACAATTTTTATGAATTTAGACAAATAGCGATATTGTTTGCACTGGCGTGAGTATATTTACATATTAAATATATTGCAATTACAACAGATGCGTACCACAACAGCAACTTAAAGTTTTGTTACCAAATGTCGAATGTTCAATAATTACATACTGTAGCTTATGATTGCTTAAAAATGGTAAAATCGCTTTCTCTTTTAGGATGAAAACTGGCGTTTCGTAATGAAAATACAGCGGTGAATAATGGAAAACTGATTAGGATTTTAATAAAACTCACTTCTCGAGTCCATTCTGGATTATGCTGAAGCCTGTGCGTCTTTGAGAGTCAATGGACCTCTTGGATAAGGTCCTTCTGGGTCGTAGAAACTGTAGCTGCTGTAGCCGTGAGGGTAATTTTCTAAAGAGTCACTCTCGTGGTTGTAGTAATAATTGTAATGTGAATCTTGAGGGAAGTCTTGCTTGTTGTAGGGGCCGCTGCCACCGCTGGAATAGTTCCCATAATGCCCGTAAGAGGACGGTGGAGGAGGGGTAGTAGTCGTCGTCCCTTTGAGAACCAGCTTTCCACTGGGCAGATTCAGCGTGAACGGGAAGCCCAAGTACAGGTTCATTGCTGGGGAAAGGTCAAACGGAATAGGTCAGGGGCTGTGAAGTCTCTGGGCGCAGTGGCCATCTTCAACGGTGGCCGTAATAGTCACAGGGAAAAAAAAAAAAGTCTCAGAAAAAAATGTAACCATTTTGACTAGGAAAAAAGTAACAGGAAAAAAAAAGTCACATTATTTATGGTAGCAATTAAAGTAATGCAACAGAAAATACTCTGGACCTTTCCTAGACAGTGACCCCTGGGGTTTTCGGGGTTCGTTGTCTAGGACTAATATTTCTTTACGAAATTTATAGTCTTTAGTCTATGTTTTTCTGGTAATCCCCAACGGGCTTGTATTAAACAAGCCGCAAAGGTGGATACATGCCAGGTTAAAACCCTTGTGGGTCACTATCTAGGAAAGATTAATGTGATTTTTTTTTCTGTGACTTTCTTACCTGTGACTTTTTTTTACCTGGATTTTCCCCAACTACCAACATTTCACTTTATGAAGGACAGTGGATTCTGTGCGACTTGTCTGAACGAGTATGGCAGGAGGATCAACCCTCATTTCGGGACTCATCGTTATTGAAACTGAACAAGTATAGATATCCACGCTCTTCCAAAACTTTCTCCTCGGGCTAATACAAAATGAAGCCAAGGTTCTAACCCTTCCCCCAACCCCACTCTCTCTCTCTCTCTCTCTCTCTCTCTCTCTCTCTCTCTCTCTCTCTCTCTGTTGGCATTGTATTGGGAGTACTAGTTTTAGCGCACTTACATTGTGAACACTTGGTGAGGAGCTATTTTGTTAATGAATTAGTTCCCTTCGTTCTCGGAAATATGGTGTAGGAAGGGTAATTTTACAGTTACGAAGACATTACTTAAATCAAATCTATTCTAAGAAACATTTTATAACACTGCGGAAGTTACGCAGTGCAGGCAACCATGCTGAAAAAGCATTAATTTAGACATATAAAGTTAGATGCATCAAATCCCATTGATACTTTAGAGAACTTTCTTGTACTGAATTCGATCGGGTACAGTCAGCGGGAAAATAATTGAGAAATAAATTTCAATGGAATTTATTTTTAAAAACTAATGGACTGAGAAGTAAACACATGAGAAAGGTATGCCAAAATTAATTAGTTAAAATACATTCAGTATAAATAATTCGGTGACAAGAGAACATTTTGGTAAAGCATACAGCAATGAATGGATTTCGTTTAATCCCAAAAAGTGTAATTCAGGAAGTACTGAATATTCGTGGATACTATGTGGCAATTAATAAACTGATATGCATTGTTCGAGGAGAAAATGAAGAAGAGGTCATCCCTTTCAGAGTTTAGACTAAAATGAGAAGAGCAAATAATTTCTAAAATGAGGCTAAAGTAAAAGTTTCAGTGTCAAGGAACTAAACAGAGCTAAAGTAATTGAAGTTACTTCTGAGAAAATAATAAAGTATATATTGGTGGAGGCTAGGCAGAAACAAGTTAGTAGACAATCATCCTTTCCATCATTGTTTCAACACAACTGAAAGTCTTTGGATTATCTGCAAGCAGTGCAGACCACCTGGCATCAAATATGGGCCAATTGTAGATTGTCATTTACTAAGTAATGGGAACATGGAAGTTATATTTTACAGATAAACAAGGCGTGATCCGACCTCCAGCTTACTAGGGACGCGTACACGATTTTTCCCATGACGCACAAGTTGTAAACATAATATTCCTAACTTGACGTGAATTGGTCTTCGTAATTAACACCCATAATTAGTATTCCTCATACTAACAACAAAGATCAAATAAAAAGGACACAAATTAAACACGTTCATATATTCTGTTATAAGTGGAAACACAAAATAATTTAACAGAAATTTATTTTTTCATTCTAATGAATAAATCATAAATGTCACATCCCAAAATTCCTTGACCTTTAACTCAACGCGAAACACCTTTTACAGACATTTCCTAACGCCAAAACCCCCAACCCCCGAACCAACAAAGTAGTTTGTAGGCTTACTCCCTGAGTAAGCTAAAATGATGGATTTTTCCTAGATAGTGACCGCCCAAGGGTTTCCACCAGGTATGTATCCACCTTTGCGCCGTGTTTAGTACAACCCCGTTGGGGATGACAGTGAAAAAAAACATAAATAAAAGACTGTAAACATAAACCTCTCTGGGAGAGGTCCAAAAAGAGGCTTCAGCTGAGCCAATACTTACTGTCTCCGTTGACGTAAGTGTGCAGGGGCACAGTGAGGCCTGTGTAGATTGTTAAGGTCGACCCCTTCGGCCACCCAATGAATCGTCGACTGCGGGAGAGAACCTGCGGACCAAAACAGACACCAGTTAATAGGTGGAATATACATTATCATACTGATATAGCTGGTTCACTTAAGGTAGATTGTTGGATGAGCCCTATTCTTACGAGACGTTTGTTTGGCGGCCGCTGATTGGCTGGTACCGGGAGGTAGGCAGCTCCCAGCCAATCAGCGGCCGGCAAACTAACGTCTCGTAGTCATAGGGCTCATCCAAGAATCTGCCTTAAGTGAACCAGCTATAGTAATGAAGATTACAGCAGATTGAAAGATATGTAGATTGATTTATGAACTTGTCTTTTTAGGTTACTTAGGATTGGATGAATTGTGCGTGTATCTATGAATATTATATATTTACGTACACACACACACACACATGTTGATGCCTGAGGATCGTCACCATCAAAGAACAAAGATAAGAAAGTTTTATGAATGCAAGCGATCCATTTTGGCAGTTTAATGCGGGGACAAGAATCTGAATGTGACGTCACTCGTAACGCGGGTTCTTTGACTCTCAACTTGTTCAGCTGTCTGTTAAGCGATGCTGGAGTTGCAATATCCGTCTATCTAGCTATCTGTCTATCTATCCATCTATCTATCTATCTACATATATGTATATATATATATTATATGTAAGTTACATATACTATGTATACACACACACACACACACATATATATATATATATATATATATATATATATATATATATATATATGTATGTATGTGTGTGTATGTAAATATATAGTATTCATAATTCAATATCAATCAATCTATCTATCTATCTATCTATCTATATTATATGCAAGTTACATATACGTATACAAACACACACACACACACACATATATATATATATATATATATATATATATATATATATATGTGTGTGTGTGTGTGTGTGTGTGTTTGTATACGTATATGTAACTTGCATATAATATATAGATAGATAGATAGATAGATAGATTGATTGATATTGATTATGAATACTATATATTTACATACCACACACATACATCTATATATATATATATATATATATATATATATATATATATATATATATATATATTATGTATGTGTGTGTGTGTGTGTGTGTGTGTATACATAGTATATGTAACTTACATATAATATATATATATACATATATGTAGATAGATAGATAGATGGATAGATAGACAGATAGCTAGATAGACGGATATTGCAACTCCAGCATCGCTTAACAGACAGCTGAACAAGTTGAGAGTCAAAGAACCCGCGTTACGAGTGACGTCACATTCAGATTCTTGTCCCCGCATTAAACTGCCAAAATGGATCGCTTGCATTCATAAAACTTTCTTATCTTTGTTCTTTGATGGTGACGATCCTCAGGCATCAACATACACTGCACATTTTAAACGCTGAAATCAAGTTCACTTTACCCCAAAAAAATTTTTAGGCGATCTTACTCTCGGATCTCCATACTCCTCCATCATACCTTGACCTTGTTGGGATGATCGGGTAGGATTTTATTGGCGGGCAGCGATCCTATGTCTCCTCTCCAGGACCTTTGGCGACATTCTCGGAGTTGGAAGTTCTTTTGGGCGTCCACTTCCAGTCCCGAAGTCACAGAGGAAACTGAGAACACAGTTGCCAATATACTCACGAACAACCTGTTGAAGTGTGTAACAATTAATACGAAGGGTACTGAATCCCAGGCTATTCAGTTTATTATTTTTCTTTTTTTTTTAGAAACGGACCGACGGTATTTCCTCAGCATAGTAGCCAAATCCATTTTTTCTTGTAAATTAATAAATGATAATTTATATTCGAAATAAAAAAAAAAAAAATTCTTTGTCTATCACAGTCATCCTTTTCGACTGGATGGTCTTTATGTGGGATTCCGGATTGCATCCTGCCCCCTGAGGAGACAATCACTTTTCTCACAATGTGTGCTGTTTCTAGGAGCACAATCTTCTGCATGAGTCTTGGAGCTACTTCGGCATCTAGTTTTTCCAGGTCCCTTTTCAAGGATCTTGGGGTCATGCCTAGTGTTATTATTATTAATCATTATTATTAGCAGTATATTAATAACTCATAATAAGAACTCATTATCCCTGGAAGGTAATCTATACATTTTCAGTTAATTCATTTCTATAAATGCCTCCTACAATACCGATAAGGCAATCGATGGAAAGTCCAAGTAATGTTTGCATGCAAAATAGATGGCAAATCAAGCGACGTTACAATTCTTAAGTAATCAATTAAGTTTAGAGAAAAACATTTTTGCTGGTTCTGTGGCCAACTCAATCACATGTTATAATACCTGGGAACTCTTGGGTAATAACATTATTCCATTTCCTGAGACAATGGGCTATAACTACTTATAGAAACGTTCCAGTTTCCAGGTCTGCATATAGCGATGCACAAGCCCTCTACAATATTTACATTTCTTTGGTTAATGATGTTGTCATATTTGCTCCCAGTATAATACAGACTAGCCATGTCCTCATTTCTGGGCCACAGTGAACAACTATTTTGACCGTAAAGGTTTCAAGCCTTTAGAAATATCACAAATTCTTGGTAATTTGTATTTTTCCTAGCGATACTTACCTCGAACCATTTTCATAGGAGATTCCGGATGTCGATCCGGGTCCGAACCAGAAAATTCTGGTTATATGCCGCACCCAGGTCAGGCCTATGCCCCAGGGGTCGAAGACCAAGCCATCCTAATGACCTATAGTCAGTCCTTCTTACTCCACTCCGAGGTGTCTCCCCTAAGCTTCCGCGGGGCTGGAAGGGCGGGATTCTAATTCCATGGTTTCGAGTAAGTATCGCTAGGAAAAATACAAATTACCAAGAATTTGTGATTTGTTCCGATGCGAGATACTTACCTCGAACCATTTCATAGGAGACTTACTCCCTTAGGAGGAGGGCGAAGTTAGGGGGAGGGAACGGCCCCCAAGGTGATAGGTCAGAGCAGGGCGGACTGCTCCCCTTAGAACTCCAACCCAGCCCGTTATCGTGGGTGGTTGGTTTAGGAGGGGTGCAAGGCAAGCCTGGTGCGGGTAAAAACCAAACCTTGACATGTAAAACTGTGGTTTGTACTGAGAAACCATACGCACTCCTGCGTATCTTACCTGAGTATCCTGGATTCTCGCTCCAACCAAAGGCCCAGGGATAACAAGAATAAGGATTAGGGGATTTGAGGCAAAAACCACACACACTCACATACACTCAATACACCACCGGCCCGTCCACTCCAAGAAGATTGGAGAGGGGACCTAGACCTGTTGCTGGCCTGCCACCACGGGGCCAATCTCAAAGGCGTCGAGCGACCTTCTCGTGCAGTCTTTTAGATAGTGGGCTGTGAATGTCGACTGCCTATTCCAGACTCCTGCCCTCAGGACCTGGTCCACTGCCATGTTCTTTGAGAATGAGAGGGACACCCCAATTCCCCTGATGTTCATTGGGGCTTGGCTCCCTCTGGAGGGGAAAGGCCCCCTTCTCGTAGGCTCTCCGGATGGTTTCTCTCAGCCAAAAGGAGATGGTGTTTTTCGAGGCTGCCTTCTTTCACCCTTCCCGTGGTGACGAAGAGATTCTTTACCTCCGAAGCCTGAACCTGGCTGTTCTTTTTTCCATGTACTTCCGAACGCCCTCACCGGACAAAGGAGGAGATCCTTAGGCTGGTCCGATTTCGGGAGGGCAGGGATGGAAAACTCCACGAACCTGAGATCCGAGCTCGAGGGGTTCTGATTCTTAGCCACGAAGGAGGGGACAAACCTGAATGAGAGTTCCTTCCATCCCCTCGTGTGGGTCACTACCATACGAGAGGCCGTGGAGCTCCCCCACCCTTTTCTTCGTGGAGGCCAGGGCTAGCAGAAACACTGTCTTGAGGGTCAGCTCCATATCCAGGATGTCTTGAGCGGCTCGAACGGGGGCTTCCTCAGGGAATCTAAAAACTATTGCAACATCCCAGCGGGGAACCAAGCCAGCGCTGGGAGGGCACTTCTGCTCAAACAGCTCCCTTATGAGCAAGGACAGAGGCTTCGAGTTCCCCAGATCCAGCCCTTTCAGGGAGAAGCACCTGGCTCAATGGCGGACCTGGCTCCTTTGACTGCTGGAATTGACAGGCCCTTGTCCAACCTCAGGTAGGTCAAGAATTCCGCGATGTCTGGGATCTTCGCTCGGAGAGGTTCCCAGGTTACGCTTTCTACACCAGGCCCCAAAACCTTCCACTTTGCCTGGTAGATGTTAGCGGAGGATTCCTCAAGTAACTGGACATGTGAGAAGCCACCCTCCCAGAAAACCCTCTCCTATTTAACAGCCGCTCGATAGTCTCCAGCCGTGAAGGGAGAGGGCTGGAATGTTCCTGTGGAAACCTCTCGAAGTGGGGCTGTCTTAACAGGTGGTGGCTGGGGGGCAGCTCCCAAGGAGGATGAGAGGCCAACTCTAGAAGGTCCGGGAACCACTCCCTGTCCGGCCACCAAGGCGCCACCAACGTCAGGGCCGACCCTTTCGCCTTTCTTAGATGGTTGAGGACCTGCCTGAGGACTGCAGGGAGGGAAAGCGTACATGTCCAGGCCGTCCCACGGGGTGCTGGAACGCATATCCCCCCAAAACGCCGGCTGGGTCGGCACCGGGGAGCCGTACACCGGCAGTTGGTGTTTAGCCTCGTAGCAAACAGGTCCAGGGATGGGGAGCCCCACTTCCCTATTAGTTCCCTCGCTACTTCGGGGTGTAGGGACCATTCGGATCCACCACCTGACCCATCTGCTGAGGCGTCGGCGACTACGTTTTTTCTTGCCGGGAATGAATCTTGCCGTCAAGGAGGTCCCAAGGGCTTCGGTTTGGCTCAAGATCTCCTCCGTCAATCCGCAGAGATCCCTTGATCTCAGGCCTCCTTGCTTCTTGACGTAGGCGACCACTGTGGCATTGTCGCACATCAGACACACCGAGTGTCCACCCACTGCTTCCTTGAATGCTTCCAGGGCATGCTTTACTGCCAAGAGCTCAGTTTGTTTATGTGGAAGGTGCTCTGCTCTTGCGACCATATCCCCCGCACTGAGAGGGAATTCAGGTGGGCCCCCCAGCCTACCTTCGACGCGTCCGTAAACAGGAGCATCTCCGGGGCACTGACCCGAGGGGCACACCCCGACGAGAGTTTGCAGGATTCAGCCACCAACCGAGGGCCTTCCTTGCTGCCAGTGAGATGGAAACCGGCTTTTGAGGTGTTTCCTTCCTTCTGGGACCACCCTACTTTCAGGTCCCATTGTAGTGGCCTTAATCTCAGCCTTCCCTGGGGGACTAGTTTTTCCAGGGAGACCAGGCGGACCTAAAAGCCTTTGCCACTCCTTTGCCGGTCTCGGGGGGTGGCTTAGGAAGTTGCACGGCAATTTTTCGGAGGTTTGCCAGCCTGTCCCCCGAGGGAAAGCTCGCCCCACTTTCCGTATCCAATTCCATCCCCAGGTACACCACCAATCCTGGTGGAGGGAGCTAGAAGGGACTTCTCCCAGTTCACCATGATTCCCAGGGTTTTGCAGAATGCCAGGAGGGCGTCTCTCTGTTCTATCAAGCGCTCCTTTGAGGAGGAAAGGAGTAGCCAGTCGTCTAGGTACCTGAGAAGGCGTATACCCCTCTTGTGGGCCCAAGACGACACCAGGGAGAACACCCTCGTGAACACTTGCGGGGCCGTTGCCAGTCCGAAGCAGAGTGACTTGAACTGGAAGGTCGGTCCTCCCAACTTATGCGAAGGTATTTCCTGGAGGACGGGGTGTACCGGGATCTGGAAGTAGGCGTCTTTGAGATCCAGGTGGGACATCATGAAATCCCCTTAGCCTCACGGAAGCGAAGCACCCCGGAGCGTGGTGTTTCCATCTTGAAGGGCGTCTTTAGGATGAATGAGTTGAGGACCGAAAGGTCTATGACCGGTCGCCACCCCCCTGACGACTTCTCCACCAGGAAAAAGTCGACTGAAGAACCCGGGGGAGCGATCCACCACCTGCTGGAGGGCTCCCTTCTCCAGCAGTGCCCGAACTTCTAGGGGGGGGGGGGGGCCTTAGGGCCTCCCTGTGCACAGGGTTCCGGGGCTGAGAGGCCAGATTGGCCGGCTCCCCTGTCAGGGAGGCTTCTGGTCTAGGAAGGGGATTCGGTAACGTCCCTGAGGACCTGGACTGTCCAGGGCTCGGCTCCGAGATCCTCCCAGTTCTGCCAACAGCTCGAGAGGCAACCCCCCCACCGGTGGCGAAAGACTCGGTAGAGGGCCTCGACTACCTACTTCCTCCTAGGGAAGCGTTGTACGACCCCTCCTGGAAAGAAGTAGGGGTATGGGCCTGAAGGGTGCCTGGGAAGGAGGGAGGGTCCTGGGGGAGGGCTGAGTTCCCTGTCTCTCCAGTTCCGCAGAGGTGATTCCGTGGGGGGAGCCGAGAGGGTCCTATTCTGAGGTTTCAGCCGATCACTAGGTCTTTTCGGCACCGACTCGACGTAGGGGAGGGGCCCCTATAAAACGAATTGGGCCTTGGCTGGCCTTCCTCCCCCGTTCCACAGACTCCTCCACTAGCTTCTCCCGGAAAGAGAGCAGCTCCTTCCACTGGGGCGTTCGAAGGGTCCTTAGTTCCCTCTCAGGAATGCTCCTAGGGAGTTTGGCCAGCACAGAGTCCCCCCTCCTCAAGATCCAGTTCGCCCAGGACGAGACCAGTTGGTCGTGAGGAAGCCCAAGGCTTACCTACCCCCGACAAAATTAGTTCTTTGAATTGGCAAGAGAGGCCTCGTCCCTCAAGTCGTGGAGGGTGGGGAACCTGGCTACCGCCCCGGACCACAGATCTAACCCAAGAAGCCACATGATCGAGGTCCACGCTGTGACTTCCATAGCCATAGCCTCCTGGTGAGAGAAGGAGACTAGTCCGACGTGAGCCTCTCTTCCGAGAGTCCGGGCGCTAGGGCTGCCAAGTTAACCTTCCCACACGGATTTGGGGAGGAGAGGGGCACCTCCCGGGGCCATATAGCCTCCTCTGACTCGCTTAGACGCTGGGGAGTAGTCTAGCCGAGGAGTGGCCAACGCAAGGAGTTACTGGAGCCTGCAATGAGTTTTTCCACCACCGTCAGGGCCTTCTCCGTATTGGTGGACCTAGGGAGGCTGAGAGAGGGCTTGGGTTCCTCTGGATCCCTGAACAGAAAGTCCACCGCCATGGATCTGTTGTCCTCTACCGTCGGGCTGGCTCCTCCCTTAGCCGGTTCATGGACCTAATCAGAGAGAGGACTCTCCTGAAAGCAGAACCTTCATCCACTGGACCCAATTCCTCCAGGGCATTCTGGAGTACCTCCTGGATAAGGGTCTCTTCCTCGGCGTCCCGCGACGGAGGAGAGGCCCCAGACCCTAGCTGGAGGGAAGCTGGAGAAGCTCCCCGGAGAGGGGCTCCTAAACCCAGTTGCACACCGGTCTCCTGCGAGGGGGGATGCCCCGAACGCCTGGCCCATCCCGAGGAGGTACTCATACCTGAGCGGTGGATGGGGCTCTGCACCCCCTAATTTTGAGGTATCGGCTCTAGGCTCCATCCGCGAAGGCGACAATCGTGTGGGAACACGGAAGAAGGGAGCCCGCTCGGTCATGGAGGCCAACCCTATGGCTGACGAGACCGAGGCAGGATCCACCGGGACCGAGGGACGAGTAGGGAGGGAGACGGCTGTGGGAACCCCCCATGAGAGACCTTCCTGGGGGCCAATGGGGTGGGGGCCACCCTCGGGGAAGGGGAGAACGCCTCCGCCCCTGGGGGGAGATGTCCCGACGCCCTTCACTCCCTCTACGATCCCGGCTACGATGATGAGAGCGGGAAGAGCCGCTCGAGGACGAGGGATAACTACGTCTCCTGTGGTCTCCCATGACGGCGCCTCTTCTTGGAGGAGCGTCTCCTCCTACGGGAGGATCTCTCCTTGAGTAGTAACTGAAGAACTCCTCTCCCCTGACGAATCCCGACGTCTCTTGCTTCTCCTCCGGCGACTCCCATCGCGGGGGGAACGCGAGGAGCGTTTCGGCCGCGTCGGGGACACCTCTATCACATCGGGACCGCCCCTGAAGGCCGCCCTCAAGGCCATTCCCGGCTCCTCCTGTCCCCTAGACGGGAAGCCCCAGGACGGGAATGCATCGTCCTTCACTGGGGATCTCCCCGGAGTACGAGGGGGAAAGACATCCCCAACGGCAGAAGGGAAAAGGGTTGGAGCCGGGTGGTTGGGTGGTGGATCCGTGACCGGGTAAACCGGTCCGGGTCCGGCCGCGAGCGGCGAGCTCCGCTCGAGAGCGGGAGGGAAGCGCGCGAGGCGAGCTGTAGCGGGGAGAGCCGTAGACGAAGCGGGGAGAGCCGTAGACGAAGCGGGGAGAGCCGAAGCGGGAAGCTCCGCAGAGGGGAGGGACGGGTCCCCCCCCTGCACCGATGCCAAGAGAGAGGACCAGGACGGGGAGCCCTGGAGCTGCAACCGCGACCAGCAGTCCCTCAGCACCGCGGAAGCCTCCGGTACCACCTGTTGTTGGGGAAACGACTCATCGGGACCCCCCCTTGGGGGAGACCCGGCAACGGACTCACCTAGGCCCCCTCGCTGGGAGGGGGCAGGAGAGAACCTGTAGCAAGGCGGGAGACGTCCTCGCCGACGATACCGAAGGAGAAGGGGCGGCGCCGTCTTCGCTGCTGCTCTCACTCCTCGATCCCCGCGAAATCTTCGCCGAAGAAGATTTAGATTCTTTTCTTCTTAGTGGAGCCAAATCCCACTGATCGATGGCCAAGAAATGCACTCCAAGCACGTGTTTGTCTTTAGAGCAAGCGCCCCCCTACACGAATTACACAAAGAATGAGGATCAATCAAGGGAGGGGGCGAGATGAAAAGCTCCACAAGCCCCGTCCTTCAGGACCGGGGCAACGACGTTGAGGCTCCGAGGCCGACATCGCACAAAAACACGATACACGCACACAAAGCACACACACGGACAAAGGATAAGGGCCGGACACCGGACGAGCAGGGGCGTATTCACGCTCCTGCGACCAGAGAAGGACTGACTATAGGTCATTAGGATGGCTTGGTCTTCGACCCCTGGGGCATAGGCCTGACCTGGGTGCGGCATATAACCAGAATTTTCTGGTCGGACCCGGATCGACATCCGGGAATCTCCTATGAAATGGTTCGAGGTAAGTATCTCGCATCGGAACAAATCACTAATGTCCCTTCCAGTGAGAACTTTGAATGACAGTCTACAGTAAGTGGAATGGGAAGGGGTAGGGATAGGGCATGGGGATGGGGATGGGGAAGGAGAGGGGAGGGAGAATATATAGGGGGTGGGGTTTGTGCTGAATCCTGATGGTCCGACTGACAGTTCTACTTTCTTTATGCGAACGTTCACCCTTTGAACAGTCGTGTTTGAACTAACAGAAATTACTGTGGTGACTGTCACTTTTATCCTGGTATTACGGTTCTGTCAGTCATTGTTATCCATGTGTTACTGTGATGACTGTCCCTTTTATCCAGAAATTACTGTCGTGTTTGAACTTTTTATCCATGTATTACTGTTCTGCCTGTTCTTTCATCAAAGTATTACTATGGTGAGTTTCCCTTTTATCCAGGTATTATTGTGGTGACTCTCTTATCTAGGTATTACTGTTCTGTCTGTCCCTTTTATCCGGGTATTATTGTGATGACTGTCCCTTTTATCCAACCCAGCGCTTCCCGGGGTAACTCTGAATGGCAACCGATAATTTCTCTCTCTTTCTCTCTCTCTCTTTCTCTCTCTCTCTCTCTCTCCAGCCTTCTCTATTTCTTACCCTCTTTCTTTTCCCTAACACTCCCTCTACCCTCCCTCTCTCACTTCCTCTACCTCTCACTCTCTCTCTCTCTCTGAGTTACACTGCCCAGCCCCGATCCCTTTTAGTGCCATTGATGTCTTACCCACACAGTATTCAATAGTAAGTCATATTTAGTCACCAACTCTCTCTTTCTCTCTCTCTCTCTCTCTTCTCCCAAACACCCACTCTTCCCTCTCTCTCTCTCTCTCTCTCTCTCTCTCTCTCTCTCTCTCTCTCCCCTTCCTGTCTTTTTTCCTCTTTCTTCTCCCTAACACCCATCTACTCTCTCTCACTTCCACTCCCTCTCATTCTCTCTCTGTCAACCCCCTTCTCAAACTCCACCCTCTTTGATGTCATTGATGTTTACCCTTTAGTATTCTTTTCCAAATGATAAGTCATATATATACAGAAATTATGTATGATAAATTCATAAAGTAACTAAGTGTACGGGCATAACCAGCCCGGTTTCACGGGTAGAACCAGCTCCGTTTCAGGGAATCCCTTCTCACCCCCACCCCCTTCAGGGGGGGGAAGGTATGATGGAACCCCATTAGAAACAATCTTAAGGGTCCCCACTATAACCCTGCCAAGTTTCATGTACATCGGACCGGCCGTTTGTCCATGATTGAATGACAGACGGACGGACGGCCAGACAGACATAACGCCCATTAAAGTAAGATTATATGATCCTCGAGAGCTGTGGGATTAATTAACGTTTCTATACGTACTCCTGGAGTTTAGGGAGTGGCATGACATAGTCATGAAGTGCATGTCCATCAGTTTCGTCACATATTCTGCCGTTACTTGTATTACCATCCTAAGTCTCAAAACCTGACATGGGCATATGTAATCGCATGCGCTCGCCAACTCTTCATATCTGTTTGCCTCTATCTTTCCAAATGTATCTACAGCTCCAGAAAGAGAGAGAGAGAGAGAGAGAGAGAGAGAGAGAGAAAACAGTAATTATCTTAAATGAATTATGTACAGTATGCAACTAATGGAAACATTTAAAATACTGAGAGGCATAACAAAAGTATACAGTAACCTATTTACATTAAACGAAAACCAGATAAGAAATAGTGGATGGAAACTAGAACTGAAGAGATACAACACATCCCATTGTGGGAACTTCTTTACATACAAGATATGTGACACGTGGATTAAACTGCCACCAGTTGTAAACAGCAACAGTGTGGAACAGTTTAAAAGAAAACTAGACAAAACCATTAGGACACTGTGAATGGACAGTAAAACCTGCTCCCACTGATAAGTGAGCACACGACGTCTCCTCGGATGGACTAACAAGTCTTTGAGACATCCTAATCCTAGTAACTCCTTGTAACATCGAAAGTGAATGCAGGACGTAGCTGAGTTGGAATGAGTTGAATATAGAATTTAGGCCAAAGGCCAAGCGCTGGAACCTATGAGGTCATCCAGCTCAGAAATGGAAACTGGCAGTAAAAAGTTTGAAAGTTGTAACAGGAGGAAAACCTCAAATCAGTTGCACTATGAATCAAGTGTTAGGAGAGGGCGGAAAGTAAGATGAAGAAAGAGAATATGAAAGGAAGTCAAGTAAAAGGAACAAAAGTGGCTGCAGCAAAGAACCTTAAGTAATGCCTACAGTGCACCGTATGAGGTCAACTGACGGCACTACCCCTCCTACGGGATGAATGCGAGACGTAGACAAAATTCTAGAGGTCTTGCAGGTGACGTTACGAAGTTTATGTCACCACATTGCTGGGCAAGGGTTGTAAACAGCCTGATGGCCGCATGTTAGATTTGATTTGTTTCACGTGATAACAGCCAGTGCCTGAAAGCTGTTGGGCAGTTATTTCACAGTTAACTGTTTATCCATCCTTGCTCAAAACAAAGCGAAGGTGCTGGACTACAGTGAGTAGCTTAGGACTGGTAACTGCTGTTTCGAGGACTGCCATTCATGACTTCTTCCGGGATATTTATCATTCCTTCAGTCGGCTCTTGACTTTCGACATTCAGAAAATGAGAATAACGATAAGAAGTTTATACTTTTCTGTTAATCACGTAGTCCCTTGTTCTTAAAATGTCATTATAATTAGCACGGCATTTACTTTCAATTTTTCTATTAATACTATTGAATTTTTAAAAATGTATGAGCGTTTTGATCCAATTAGTCACGAAAGAAATAAAATAAATCTAGCACCGCTATTTTACTCCCCTAAACCAACTGCAAATGACTCAGACCTGATTCATAATAAGTATTGTCAACACAAAACATTATTTTTTCTTTCTCTTGTTCTTTTTTCGTCATTGTGTATTGCCTAAGTAAAACCGTCTCCAGGTAAGCGAAGTAGGGACAGAACTCATTGGTTCTATATTAAAATGTACTAATTAATAACTAGCGAACACAATTGTACTTTTATTTCCACAATGACAAAACGTTAAATCGTTTGTTAATATAGCTGAAGAAAGAAGCCGGTTATATGCCAGCATGCACCCCTGTACAGTGGTAGCCGGTAAATCTGTCAAGGTATCAAAGGCTATAAGAGGCCAGGCAGCCGAGACAGAAAGCTTCAATCAATAAGTTAGATTTTACACTTCAAAGAATTTTGAGTCTGGGAACAGACATTCAGATACTGAGCTAGAAAGTGGATATAACCAGCATATAATATATGCAATGCTACTTTATTTTTCTACCACAAAGTTCATAAGAAAAGACTTATTTTATCTGATGCACTGTATTCGTCTTCAAATTGGATGACTGTTGTGTTTTGGATCGCTAACCGCGGACGTGGTTGCAAAATTGCATTTATTATACTTGATTCAAATACAGCTCAACTAAAGCAAGTCGTCCTTTTTCCAAACTATCAACTAAAGTAAGCTCTGTGAGATATATGTCCTAAATCTGCGATACTCCAGAATCAGCACAAACTACTTTGTGGTAGTACAAGTACATAATATATACAGAAGTCACGAGATGGCGTTCATGTGGCTGCACGCCCTACATCTGTTAGTAAACTCTGTAAATAAGTCAGGCGAGAAGCAGTCCAAGTATTTTTTTTTTTTTAAACTAAACAGTCGTAAGTTGTAGCAGCAGTCATGAATAAGGGGTTATTATCATTTTGCTAGCTTCATTGAATTACCGTTGGAGCCCAACCAAACTCACAGGTGGGAGGATTCTCCTAAGTTCACATCTTCATCTCCAGTCACTCACGGAATGGCTCAAGAAGACCTAACGGAATTCTGTTTTCCTACAAAAGAAATGCGAGCGCCTCAGCGGCGTGTTTGGTATGGTATTAGCGTCCCACCTCGGTGGTCGCGGGTTCGATTCTCGGCCATTCCATTGAGGAGTGAGAGATGTGTATTTCTGGTGACAGAAGTTCACTCTCGACGTGGTTCGGAAGTCACGTAAAGCCGTTGGTTCCGTTGCTGAATAACCACTGGTTCCATGCAACGTAAAAGCACCATACAAACAAACAACAAAAATACCTGACAGGAGGGGATAAAACGCATACACACACGCATGTTGACGTTTTTTACATGACCTCTAGCGAGATGGAATTTATAGCCCGGGTGAGGTTCAGCCAAAAGGCGATATAAAACTCACTGCGTGTAACAAACAAATATAAGGTGTAATTTGCCTTGAGCAAGAAGGATATAAGGTGGTTAAAGGGACGCCGTGGTGGTTAGGGAAGTGTATATTATTATGTATAGATATATATAATATATATAATATATCATATATATATATATATATATACATATATATATATATCATATATATATATATATATATATATATAACATATATATTATATATATATTATATATATACATCGGTTACTGATCGATAGATAGAGAAGTATATAAGTTATATATATACATATATATATATACGTATATATATATATATATATATATATATATATATATATATGTGTGTGTGTGTGTGTGTGTGTACGTATGTCTATATTATATATATATATATATACATATACTATATATATTTATTAATATTAACCATATATTACCTAGTAATTATGTACATGTATATATATATATATATATATATATATATATATTATATATATATTCCATCATATAAGTATTCCCCTTCAGAAGAGATGGCACCAGATAAGTACAGCCGATAGTTTCTCAACGAGTTTTAAAGGATGAAGCTGCTAGCCGCACATCCTTGCTCTTGACACCGCCAGACTCCGATGCACATTTTCAGCTTGGTAGACTGGTGGGCGGTAATTCCGGGAGGCATTTTACGACAGTCCATAAACCACAATGATTTATATCATGATCTCTCTCCTCTCTCTCTCTCTCTCTCTCTCTGTAATACTCTGAGTTATTTATTAATTTTACTTCATATCAATAGTGCCCTTTTGTGCTCCACATCTCCCGTGTTATTAACAGCTGTGCTCTCTCTCTCTCTCTCTCTCTCTCTCTTCATGAATTACTGATGCAGTAATTCTGAGTTTAATAAAGATGTTACAATAGAAGTGTCCATGTTATACGGAAAAAGTTCAGGAAATCCTTACCACAATCATCAGCGCTCTCTCTCTCTCTCTTCTTTTCTTTTTTACACAGCGTGTAATTCTAATACTGTGATCTGATTCACGTTACTGGTATTTTCGACATTATTATAAACAGAGCAAAATGCACGGTACAGGACGAAGATAACTAACTCGATAAAAAAAACCTGTTCGATATTAATTTGATTGTATTCCCTGCACAGTACAATTTAACCAGTCATATGTTTGTCAGACTGAGCCGCCAGAGAGCATAAATCAGTGGTTTTGTATCTCTCTCTCTCGTCAGGCTGTTATCGCTTATCAGTATTGGCCGTGATGGCAAGACTGTGATGAAAGATATAACAAGTAGTACTGTTGCCAATTATATGATTTACTGTGTCTCTCAGCAGTATTTGTCATGAGGTTGGTGAGTCACCTCTGCCTTTGCTGTTAAATGTTGTTGAAGGTGGTAATAAAAGGCATTCTATTAAAAATACTTCTCAAATAATTTTATGTAAAGTGGATGGAGGAGATTATGTGCATAAACATCCTAAGTACAATTACAAAGCCAAGAAATGAAAAATGACAACTATGATTGGAATCGGTGCTTTCATCTTATCGTCTCCATCAAACAATGAGTCGTAAAATAAGACGCTCTGAATCCATACTAGACCTGCACTGGTTGCTTGATTCATTAAAACTGGCGTCGCAACATCTAAGTTACTGACGCATTCCTTGGGAGGTCAGCTCCTTGGTGACCTCAGGTAAATCACACCAGGAAGAAAATTGTTACAGGGTCAATGGAGGACAAAACGATTACTGCCTCGGCCCTCGCCCAGTTCATTCTAAGGCCCTGAATGAGCAAATGGATTGTCAAGGCATAATCTAAAGGCCTTTTGTACCGCTAGGCACAAACGTGGGAAATTGTATTTCATACTACACTTTTTCTGGAGCAATATTTAATCAGCATATTTTCTTACGTTCCTTGTATAGCATCATGTACGGACTACTTTGTCTCTAACTGCCTTTGCTGGATTGTGATCAAACAAAAGTATTCCCCGAAGTCGTATCGATATAGCAAAAGGCCTCATCTGTTCTGACACGAACAATATAAATAGTTTACTACATTCCTAACATCTTTGACAGTGAATTGCACATCATGTCAGCCGACAAGGCACATGATAGTTGTGATGGTCAAAACCAAGTACGCATTCGGAAAAATTTATCGTCCATTATTTGACCCTTTCACTTATTTACAAGTTTATCAAGCATTTTCTCAGAAGTATAGAATCGGTTTTGAAGCACAAAATGTCTTTCATTGGTCCACTGACCTCTACTGGGCCCTCATTCCCTTATATGGTTTCAAGAAAAGTCACCTGCCTTGAGATAACACTAACAACCAATACCATTTTTAAACATTTTCTATTTGGAAATACAAATTTTCAAATTAGCTTCAACGGAAAATTCCATGAACAAGACAGATTTTGGCATGGCCATGGTTGATCCGATGTCCCTACTGTTATGAAATATAACCGGGGTAATTTTTTTTATTCTAAAAAAAGTTGAACTTAGGGTTTTTTATCGTCCATCCCTTCGTAATTTACAGTAGATAAAGAGGTTTTGATCGTTAGGCAAAATATCTTATGTGCAATTCTATCCAGGCCAGTCTAAGAGTAACTATAAAACCACCTATATTCTCCTCTACGTACACGAGGCATTAAAAATTTGTAGCCCGAAGTAGATCAAGGATGAGATTACCAAAATGCAGGAAGGTGTTCACGATGTCAAAAGCACAAGCCAACGTGAAATTCTCTCAAGGTGTCTGTTTTGCCCAAACGAGAATAAAACAGATTTCTCGACAGCAAGGAAGGGAAGGTTTATCTACGGGAATACTTACATTGCAAAGCCAGAGCAGTTCAGGAAGACCACGTACAGCTAGGAGTCTGTCAGAGTCTGTCACCTCCACCGAGCGAAGACCACCTGACTGCTCTCTCTTCCAGGATCCTGCACTCCCTGGCCACACGCTTCCCCTAGAACAAACTCACGCACGATGTTCTTGCTATTCGATGAATCCCCCGTCTGGAACCTGCACTCACGAGAGAATTCCCTCGCTTTTATTAGGTAAATAAATGGCCGCAGTCTGGTGAAGACTTGAAAAGCTCCTCTTTCCGCTTCTTGGGAATCTTTACCGCTCACACGAAATGACGTCATTCTCCTTCGGAGATAATCACGAGATTCAGTTGCTTGTTATTTGGAAGAAAAAGGACGATGCATATTTAAATTCACGTTATTCTCGCTTTAAAAGAAATTGTTTTCATCGAGTTTGAGGTTTACATCATACGTATAAGATCATTTATCGCCCTCCTGTGGACTGCTTCTGCAGATATCAAATTGTACAAGTCTGAAAAAAAATTAAGATAATTTTGAAACCGCGTATCTAAAAAACCAAATTGTGAAATATCACATTTCATCTTGGAACCATTTATCCACGAATTCCGCTCTCGCTCTCATTCTCTCTCCCCTGTCTATAATGCCTCTATCATTTCATACGAAAACTAGAACGGCATCAGACCATTACTGGAGCATCATGGCTCGGTGATCTAGTTCAGTGTCAGATGACTCCAAGTTCAGCTCTGTCTGCGCGTCTCCCAGAGTCACCGAGAGGAGGGAAGACCGCACATTTTCTAAATTTTTACACGATGACCACTCAGCCCTCGCTCCTCAGGTCTTTGGACTTCATACCAAAAGCTTTGCATTTGCTTCTCTTCTTCTTCTTTTCGCCTGGTTACAGTGCCTACGTTATTGTTATTCCATTAAAAAGTGACGTGCGGTATCTAATGAAGATTTCATCATGTGGATTTTTCAGTAAGCTGTTAATTTTTCCATATTATTATCATTATTATCATTCAGAAGATGAACCCTATTCAAATGGAACAAGCCCACAGGCCACTGACTTGAAATTCCAGCTTCCAACGAATATGGTGTTCATTTAAAAGAAGTAAGAGAAGGTAATGGGAAATACGAAAAGACGAGATCACTTATTAAAAGAGATACATTAATTAACAAATTTGTTTGTTTGTATGGTGTTTTTACGTTGCGTGGAACCAGTGGTCATTCAGCAACGGGACCAACGGCTTTACGTGACTTCCGAACCACGTCGAGAGTGAACTTCTATCACCAGAAAGACACATCACTAACAATTCAATGGAATGCCCGAGAATCGAACTCGTGGCCACCTAGGTAGCAGGTCAAGACCATACCGATCACACCGCTGAGGTGCTGTTAAGTAATTGACAAATTAATGAATAGATAAAACAAAATGTAAGTAACATTAAAATACAAGGAGAATTCTATTAGGGTACTTCAAAAGAAATTACAGTTTGAGAGAGTTTGAGCAACAAAGCTTCATAAGTTGTATTTCAGAAACCGAAGCCTTTCACAATCTCAGTTGATCCCTGATCCCCTTCATCTGCCGAGAGCAGCCACACATTTGCTGAACAGCCGCGCGCCAATGTGCAGTAACTGTGCCTCGCTGACGCACTTCTCACGACCCCCCCCCCCCCCCCCCCCCCCCCCCCCCCCCCCCCCCCCCCCCCCCCCCCCCCCCCCCCCCCCCACAACCACCGAGGTCTTATTCGTCACACTGTTGGGCTGTGGAACAATCTCCCTGAGGATGTAATGCAATTGCAACTTCAAAGTTCAAGCAAAGATGCATTTTAGTACATTTTATTTATTTATTAATATATTGGTTTATTTTTCTTTCTTATTAAGCGAGATCTCTCACTCTGCATTTCTCTTTAGCCGCCCCGCCCCCCATTTACTCCTTTTGGTTGAAAACCATATTCTTTGGAAGCTTGAATTTCAAGTCAATGACCCCTGTGGATTTGTTTCATAAGAATTGGGTTTAACTTTTTAATATAACTAATAATAATAATAATAATAATAATAATAATAATAATAATAATATAATAATAATAATAAATAATAATAATAATAATAATAGTGGCGCCGTGGAGGAGTGGGTTAGGTCGTCAATAGACTTAAGTCAAGTTAAGCAACACTGGCTCTGGTCAGTCGTTGGATGGGTGACCGCTCTCCTCGGCGTTGATTCCTTGGGAAAGGATCTTTACCATAATTTCCTCAGTCTACTCAGCTGTAAATGAGTACCTATCCCTGATGGGGTAGGGTCCAGCTATGGGTTAAATAGCAAAACTCAGCAATGATGGAAAGAAATGAAGGATTAAACGACAACGACGTAAATGGAACCTCTGGCAACAGAGGAGCTTCGTCCGGCAACCAGGTATTCAACCCAATTGAAGGGGAAGACGGTCAGGTACTTGGAGGTCGTCATCCAGCAACTGATCACCACAACGACAATAATCAACAGCCTGATGATTGGAGCTACAGAGGCAAAAAGGAAGAAATGGACAACGGAGATAAGAAAATAAGGAAATATGGAGATGCTACATCGAAAGCAATAACCCGACCCGGCACGGAAGAGGATATAGAAGGAATGATTGGTCAACATCTGGAATTGAGAGGAATAACACCCCCCAAACAGAGCAGAGGCTGGCAGACCAAGCAAGGAACATAAAGAAAAAGAACTGGCTCTCCCCAACAGAAAGAGAAGAACTGGAAAGGGAAATGTCACACGACAACGAATTACACGAAGACGAACCGAGAGACGATGCCACTGAAGACGACAGGGAGGATGAGGTATCAAACAACGACACACGAAGAAACACCGACGAAGTAACAGAGAGGACGGAATGGGTAGAAAAGATTAGACAATGGATGGAGCAAGATACAGAGAGAACAAAGATCCCCTCCATGAAAGCCTACAACACCAAGAAATTAAGGGAGAAAACAAGTGAGGTCAATGAAATACTGGGCATAATACAGACCACCAGTATCACAGAAACAAATAACTTGACATATGCAGGAGCAAGATTAGTAGCAGAACTGATGGGAATTCGAACACCAACACCACCAGCACAACCAACCCAACAGCAACCAAAACAGCAACCTCCTTGGAAAAGGCGCCTGGAAAAGCAAATCATGGTGATGAGATCTGACTTGAGTAAACTGAAAGAGATGGCGGAAAAAAGGCTAAGAAGCAAGAAACAAGGGAGGAACTCAACGCAGAATACAAAGTACAAGAAAGGGGATTAAACAACACAATAGAAGATGTAAAACAGAGGCTAAGGCAAAGCACATAAGATCCAACGGTACATGAACAGGAATAAGGGATACCAACAGAACAAACTATTCGGAACCAACCAGAAAAGAACTATACAGCCAACTAAGAGGGGAAGACAACCACCCAGAAATTCCCGAAGCCGAACCAACGGTAAGAGACTCTGGGAAAACATATGGAGCAATCCGGTATCACACAACAAACATGCAACATGGCTCCAGGAGTCAAGGAGGAAGAAACAGAGAGAATAATAAAACTAAGATTCACAGACATCACGACAGACACAGTCAGACACCAACTAAAGAAAATGCCAAACTGGAAAGCCCAGGTCCCGATGAAGTCCATGGATACTGGCTCAAAAACCTTCACCAAGGCCCTACCCTTACACACCCACGAATAGCAGAACAACTCCACCATTGTATCTCAAATCACCAAGCACCCAAATGGATGACCACCAGGAAGAACATCCTTAGTACAAAAAGACAAGAGTAAGGGAATATAGCCAGTAACTACAGGCCTATCACCTGCCTACCAATAATGTGGAAGTTACTAACAGGTATCATCAGTGAAAGGCTATACAACTACCTAGAGGAGACAAACACCATCCCCCACCAACAGAAAGGCTGCAGAAGGAAGTGTAGGGGCACAAAAGACCAGCTCCTGATAGACAAAAGTGGTAATGAAGAACAGTAGGAGAAGGGAAAACCCAACCTAAGCATGGCAATGGATAGACTATAAGAAAGCCTTCGACATGATACCACACACATGGCTAATAGAATGCCTGAAACAAAATATATGGGGCAGAGGAAAATACCATCAGCTTCCTCAAAAATACAATGCGCAACTGGAATACAATACTTACAAGCTCTGGAATAAGACTAGCAGAGGTTAATATCAGGAGAGGGATCTTCCAGGGCGACTCATGTCCCCACTACTCTTTCGTAGTAGCCATGATTCCCATGACAAAAGTACTACAGAAGATGGATGCCGGGTACCAACTCAAGAAAAGAGGCAACAGAATCAACCATCTGATGTTCATGGACGACATCAAGCTGTATGGTAAGAGCATCAAGGAAATAGATACCCTAATCCAGACTGTAAGGATTGTATCTGGGGACATCAGGATGGAGTTTGGAATAGAAAAATGCGCCTTAGTCAACATACAAAAAGGCAAAGTAACGAGAACTGAAGGGATAAAGCTACCAGATGGGAGCAACATCAAACACATAGATGAGACAGGATACAAATACCTGGGAATAATGGAAGGAGGAGATATAAAACACCAAGAGATGAAGGACACGATCAGGAAAGAATATATGCAGAAACTCAAGGCGATACTCAAGTCAAAACTCAACGCCGGAAATATGATAAAAGCCATAAAACACCTGGGCCAGTGCCAGTAATCAGATACAGCGCAGGAATAGTGGAATGGACGAAGGCAGAGCTCCCGCAGCATAGATCAGAAAACCAGGAAACATATGACAATACACAAAGCACTACACCCAAGAGCAAATACGGACAGACTATACATAACACGAAAGGAAGGATGGGAGAGGACTACTAAGATAGAGGACTGCGTCAACATCGAAAACAGAGCAATGGTGGGGCAATATCTGAAAACCAGTGAAGACGAGTGGCTAAAGACGTGCATGGGAAGAGGGACTAATAAAAGTAGACGAAGACCCAGAAATATACAGAGACAGGAGAAAGACAGAAAGAAACAGAGGACTGGCACAACAAACCAATGCACGGACAATACATGAGACAGACTAAAGAACTAGCCAGCGATGACACATGGCAATGGCTACAGAGGGGAGAGCTAAAGAAGGGAAAACTGAAGGAATGATAACAGCGGCACAAGATCAGGCCCTAAGAACCAGATATGTTCAAAGTACGATAGACGGAAATAACATCTCTCCCATATGTAGGAAGTGCAATACGAAAAGTGAAACCATAAACCACATAGCAAGTGATGCCCGGCACTTGCACAGAACCAGTACAAAAAGAGGCATGATTCAGTAGCAAAAGCCCTCCACTGGAGCCTGGTGCAAGAAACATCAGCTACCTTGCAGTAATAAAAGTGGTACGAGCACCAACCTGAAGGAGTGATAGAAAACGATCGGGCAAAGATCCTCTGGGACTATGGTATCAGAACGGATAGGGTGATACGGTGGCAAACAGACCAGACGTGACGTTGATTGACAAAGTCAAGAAGAAAGTATCACTCATTGATGTCGCAATACCATGGGACACCAGAGTTGAAGAGAAAAGAGAGAAAAGGAAAAATTGGATAAGTATCAAGATCTGAAAATAGAAATAAGAAGGATATGGGATATGCCAGTGGAAATCGTACCCATAATCATAGGAGCACTAGGCACGATCCCAAGATCCCTGAAAAGGAATCTAGAAAAAAACTAGAGGCTGAAGTAGCTCCAGGACTCATGCAGAAGAGTGTGATCCTAGAAACGGCACACATAGTAAGAAGGAGTGATGGACTTACCTAATGAGGCCAGGATGGCAACAACCCGGAACCCCACACTATAAATAACACCCAGTCGAATTGGAGGACTGTGATTATAGCAGAAAAAAAAAAAAACAAAAAAAAAAAAAAAAAAAAAAAAAAAAAAAAAAAAAAAAAAAAAAAAAAAAAAAAAAAAAAAAAAAAAAAAAAAAAAAAAAATAATAATAATAATAATAATAATAATAATAATAACACTGATAATAAGGTATAAGACCCTCTTTTAGGCAAATCTGTTAAAGAGAATGTAGAATTAAGCGAGTTAATATTATATATATATATATATATATATATATATATATATATATATATATTCTTACCATCCGCTTCTCTGGCTCAGCGATGTTTCTGAGTAATTGGCAATATTCATATTGAGAATTTCTAAAAATTATTTTTAAAAAATTTAAGGTGATCTTTTATTACAACAGGATTCTGGTATACTGGTATTGACAGCATAGGATCTCAGGTCCAAATCAATAACAAAAGATGCCAGAAGCAATAAGGAGGGAAAAATCATCGGCAATGGCGTAAAAAAGAAAAGTATATATAGGAGTAACTGATGGGAACGTAAAAAAAGAAAAGTATATTATGTCAGTACTGATGGACTGTCAGCTGAGAAAACAGATCAGATCCTTGGAAGAACACGTCAGGGATGGGGGTAGATCTAAATATTGGGCGACCTTCACCGTAAAATTAAATACGAAGTGATTAGATGGAAACTTAACAATAACTTTACAAAAAAAAAGAGAAAAAAAAAGTGGGTGGTAAAGCCGTAAGCTGGGAGTTTGTTTAAAAAGGCCAAGCTTCGTTAGGTGCTTTGGATAATATCCAGCACTACGACAAGATTCTTAAGTTGTACGAAACATGACAAAATATTAATAGATTTGAAAAACTCATGACCTGAAAGAGCAGAATTGGAGTCATGATTTCAAGAAAGTGAGAAATGTATAACATTTTCAATGCTTTAACTAGATTAGATGTTGAACAACTGGACAGCAACTAAAATCATTAGTAGTCAGGCCCCTATGGAATTGAAGAACCAATGTGTAAGGTGTTATAAATGAGGGGTGCAAAGATAAGACGACACACACACACACACACCACACACACACATATATATACGTATATATATTATATATATATATATATATATATATATATATATATCATATATAACATTATATATATATATATATATATATATATATATACATATACCTATAATATATAATATATATATATATATATATATGGGGATACAATCCACAATGAAGTAAAGGAAAAATTTCAAACTTTAGAAATATATGTGCCAATAACGATGCTGCCTCCTCTCCTGTTTACTCCACTCATGTCATTTTCTCCAACTAACCACCCAACCAGCAGAGACAACAGCAGTTGACAATAGAAACACTTCCCACCCACGAAGATCAAGACGAATTCAGGAAAGAACGAGGGCTCAACCGCCTGATCATTCATAATATAAACTAGTAGCTTGTTACCTAACCGTTGTTTTTTTTTTCCAAATGTTTGTGCTCTTACTTGTTAGTTCCTTGAGGTGACATATCACATTTTAGTGAACAAGACCACAGTTGATGGTCGAAAGCTTTAATCCTGTACTAGAGATATATATTTTAAACTTACAAGAAGGGGGATATATTTGGCGTGGAAGGATTTTACTTCATTGTGGATTGTATCCCCATTTACGTAGAGGTACGACATAGTACCTGGCTTCTGCATATATATATATATATATATATATATATATATATATATATATATATATATATATATATATATATATATATATATATATATATGTAGGATCAAGTAAAGATAAACACTCCCGGGCTGCTTATCTTCACTTGGTCCATATTGGGGGTGCTTATCTATACTTGGTCAAATTGGAGAGTGCTTATCTTTACTTGCTCTATTTAGAAATACCCGATGTTTTAACGATTTGTTTTCAGTTTTCATTGTGAAATCATTGCTTGTTTTTTTTTTCTAAACACATAATTAGATACTAATCTTTAACAAGTTGGTTTCTGTTAACTGTTAGTAAAACAGTTTCCTATCTGAGAAAATAGTCGATCGTTGAACTTTCGTTTGTTTTAATTCAACATTTTACTTTAGTACAAAATATAGAGCTTCCAAACATGGACCGTTCTCTATATGAACAAATCATTAAGCCATTGGTGGTTGAAGACCCGCTTCCTGCAATAAACTGGATGAAGCAGCAGAATCTTCTGAGGAAAGAACTAAAATGTCCTCTATGTAAAAGTTTAATGAAGTGGACGAAACGGTCTTCAATTCAAGATAAATACGTCTGGAAGTGCCTAGTCAAAAACTGCGCCAAATACAAGTACTACGAATCAATTCGTAAAGATTCGTTTTTTTTATCGATCAAAGCTTTCATTGCAAAAGTGGATAGAAGGCATTTTCTAATGGTGTCAGGATTTGAGTGTATTGCAAACCACACAGTTTTTGAATGTTTCAAAAAAGACAGTCATTGATATGTTCAGTTTTTTTCGTGAAGTTTGCGAGAAATATTTTGAAAAAAAAAAAAAAAAAAAAAAAAAAAAAAAAAAAACTATTAGACTTGGTGGGCCAGGAATAACAGTGCAAATTGATGAGTCTTGCTTCAGCCACAACCCAAAACACCACAGGGGACGCGCTCCTCAGAATCCAATTTGGGTATTTGGGATAGTTGACCCATCTTCGTCACCAGCTTTGGGTTATATGGAGATAGTCTATTCGCGTAATGCCGAAACGCTATTACCGATAATTAAGAAAGTAGTTTTGCCAGGAACAACCATTCTCAGTGTTCAGTGGGGAGCATATTGCAACATTCAAAGGGACCTACGATTCGCTCATCATACTGTAAATCACTCGTTAAATTTCGTTGATAGAGCTACCGGAGTTCATACTCAATCGATCGAGAGTTATTGGAATAAACACAAAATACGAATAAAACGCATGCTCTGATGCAGAAGGGAATTGTTGAACTCTTACTTAAACGAATTTTTGTGGAAAGAAAGAAACCACAATGACAAATTTTATAGGTTTTGTGAAACAGTAGCAAATCAATATTGTTTTGATTAAATTCATTTATATTTTTATGTGTACTCATGAAATATGTATTCATTAAGTATAATGTTTAACTATATTATGATGTATCCATTTTAAAGACATTTATATTTCATTTGGTTCGACAATAAAATTCTAAAAAAAACACTTGTCATTATCTTTACGTTATCCACAGAATTTTGAGGGTGCCCATCTTCACTTGCGCGAGTTGGGAGTACTTATCTTTACTTGATCCTATATATATATATATATATATATATATATATATATATATATATATATATATATATATATAGATTCTGACGAACCCAAGCGGATTCCGGACTCCGGAGTTGTCTGGGTGGGAGGAATGTATCTGGACCGTGGAGGAAAGATACCATAAGGATAAACAGCAATTATACCTTCCCAGCCAAATCTAACTGTGTTGGCCGTTCGTTCTTCCTCTTTTTCGTTTGTTTAACTAAATCATCAAAAATGCATCTATAACTATAAAAGACACTGAACAGGTTACGTCCAATCTCAGCTTCAATCAAGCGCAAGGAGGCACAAATTATCAACTTTTGACTGCAGAGCAAATCGAAATGAACCTCCAGCAACCTTGATGCCAACATCGCACATCCGTAATAATAGGGATGCTAGCACACAGAACTACAAAGAATGTCACGTGGGAAAAAAGGAACTATTCTAGAACACGTGACGAAATACTGCACATGTGCAATGACGTCGTGGTACACTAACTAATTAGTACGGGCAGCGGACGAGAAGTTCCGTCCCGCGGCACGAATATGAAGAAGAGTAATAATGGTAGGCTACAAGGTGACAGGCGTCACAATGTAAACAAAAGTAAGAAGAAAGTAAAAACAAACATACCGTATCTTTGACATTCGTCGTATACGAAGTTTTTCACAAGCGACCAACAAGTTCAAATTCCAAGACAACCCCCCTTTACAATATATGATATTTTCGTATAAAAAACCCGTAAGATTCTATAGGACAAAGCATTCCTGCGGAGAGAGCAAACTGCGATTCTCAAGAGATCTAGAAACAATGGTAGGCTAAGAAGTGGATATTTATTAGTACCTACTTGTGGATAATCTGGCAACCTGATGGCTGAAGAGGCTAATATCAGTCAAGCAACGGTTAGAAAGAGAGAACTGCATATCAAAATGAAGCATATCTCATTTATCAGAGGTTAGGATCTCGGATGTCAAGATTTCTCATTGATCATGATCAATGAGAAAGGTTAGTGCCAGTCCGCTAAGAACTCTCAGAGTAACAAAATTAGAACTGCGAAGTGAATTAGGAGTGGAGAAGTTGATGAAATGAAATAACAGAGGGTAGGTTAGACTCGGTCAAATCCAAATAGATCAAGGTGAATGTGAGTCTTCTGGGACTCGACTCACGGAGCATGAAACTCATTAAATTGTAATTTTTTTATCTAGATAATTTTACGGGTATATTTCAGCTATCTAAGTTTCGCTATTTTATACGTTATTGTAAATTAATCATTCTCAAGACTGCTGTATAATA
This sequence comes from Macrobrachium nipponense, assembly GCF_015104395.2. Classification (NCBI taxonomy): domain Eukaryota; kingdom Metazoa; phylum Arthropoda; class Malacostraca; order Decapoda; family Palaemonidae; genus Macrobrachium; species Macrobrachium nipponense. Next base: position 144,263,794 of record NC_061107.1, read on the forward strand.
TTCTTATTTTTTATATATCATATATTTTTTATTGCAGTTTCGTGTCATTTTTAAAATTGATATAAGCAGTTTTCAGTGTTGGAAGAATTGCGTAGAATTTCATTATTCACGCACACTGATGAAGGGTTCACATTAAGATGAATTAAGTCTGATCCAATGAATGTGCGATTAAAATAAACTTGACACTGTAATCTAGTGTCATTTCAATCGAAAACATTACGTGACATTCAAAAATCTGCGCCATTTCGTTCCAATAATCTCTCTTATAAATATTAGATAGAAGTTTCGTGAATATGTTGTAATACTCCGTATGCCGGTGTAAGACGGAAATAAATTATTTTGGCGATCTCCAAAATGTTAATGACCTCATATAATTACTTCAGGAATATTAATTAGATATTTTCAAAAGAATAAAAATGTCGTAACTTCTTCTTGGGAGAGACAATCAGGTGTAGGGGTGTGAGTCAGAGACTCAGACCATCCTAGTTGTCGTTTTATTTTAGAATTCGGTTTTAATTTCGTGCTTGAAAGCGGCAGTCATGAGTGAATTTGTGTGGGGACTGAAAAACGGTGATCTGGACCAAGTGAAGGAGGCCGTAGAGAAGGTGAGAGTGGTCGTTTCACTCGGCAAAAAGGGTGACAATTGCGGTGTTATTTGTGTTTTAGTACTTAAGCCTGAGCTCCCCAAATCTAGGAAATGATTAGCATTTTCGTCTCTGTCGATGTAGCCTCTGCTGTCATTGATGTCGGTTGTTGTCTCTGTCACGCAGAGCACTGTGCCTGATTAAATTATGTCTTTGTTATGCACGGGATCACCGTGGTTGCTTAAGCCAAACCAGCATAGATAATCTGTCATAGCCTACTACCTAAGCCTATTATGATACTAGCTACGTTAGGCTACTTGTCAGACGAAGATCGTAGTTATAATATTTGTAGGTAGTTAGAATAGGGTTTAGTCCTCTTAATCAAAACTATATTACCTATTGAAGTATTCAGTGTATTATTTCTTGCACTACTAGAATCTGTTTAGGAGGCCTAGCCTTATCAACATGACAGTTGTCAGTGCTGTCACTTTGCCCTACCCATGATTTAGCCGGTATTGTGGTCATGCAAAGGATCACTGTAATACTATAGACTCATATATATTTCAAGGTATCCAGTGTTTTAGGCTCTCTTAAACACTGTTGTAAATGCAAAACAATATTCTCTTTCCCAAAACTTACCTATGCCTATAGCCCTATTACCTATAGGGTAAATGACTGAGTAAATTTACTCTTTTTAACATTGAAATTTTCATAAAGAGGGGAGTAGGTATACTGATGTAGATTGAGTTTGCTTATACTATGATAAAAGTACTGAATAGTTATTTTTACCTTACTGTACAATACAGAAAAATATATGAGGGTAGGGTACGAAATTACAGTATGACATTTAAGCCAGTTACGATGTAGCACTAGAAATACTTGTATGCAGTTCCTAGCAATAGAAGCAGTGTAGTTCAAAATTGTTGGTTTTTGTCAAGTATTTAGTATTATATTAAAAAAAGCTACATTACTTGGAGAGCTTCACATTGAACTACGTCTGTAGGCTATGCATAGGTAAATCTAGGGTACTAATCCGCAGCAGCGTAGACTATGGCAGTTGTGGTTTTTCTATGCAGTTTTACCTCCTGAACAAGAATTTTAAGTAATATTTATTCGGACGACTGTAGTTAACTCACAGGGGCCAGTACTAAACACGGCGAAATACATTGGACGCCCCAATCCCTAGTGGATGGCGTATCCGCGGTTATGTTCCTTGCAGTCCGTGCGGAACTATTCTGTAGAATTACCACTGCAAGGAACGTAACCGCGGATACAACATCCTCTAAGGATTGGGGCGTCCAATGTATTTTGCCGTGTTTAGTACTGGCCCCTGGGAGTTAACTACAGTCGTCCGAATAAATATTACTTAAAATTCTTGTTCAGGAGGTAAAACTGCACAGAAAAACCGCAACTGCCATAGTCTACGCCGCCGCGGATTATTACCCTAGATCTACCTATGCATGACTTATTTTTAAAAATAGTGCCGTGTGTCATTAAAATTGAATTACAGTTGGTGTATTTTGGGCTAATACCTAATCTTGGTAATTAAATGTTTCAGATGCAGTGGAATAGAAGAAAAGCTGTTAATAATTCATAGGTAGAAAGTGGTTATGATACAGAAATTACCAATTATGATTTGCTTTTGATTAAAATTTACCTTTATGTTAGATTAGCTCATTTGTCTTGCTTAAATAAACATAAGACTTTTAGTAAACCCTAAATTACTTAGCAAAAAAAGAAATGTAGCATAGCCCAATATGGTAAAACTGCTTGATCCTAAGGGAATACAAACTATTGTCTTTTAGGAAGGAATATTCCGCAGTCTTGATTCGCCTTGTGACGAGTGTGCTGGATGGTTTTATTCAAATTGGGAGAGGTTTGGCAAGAAGTGTAGGTAGGCCCAAAGTCATTTGCCAGTGTCTTGGAGGTTAGGGGGGACACCATGTTTTGACACTGCCAAGCATTTTTGGATCTTCTCCTCCTGTACTGCATTCCCTCAATACATGTACAGGCGGTCCCCGGATTACGACAGGGGTTCCGTTCTTGAGACGCGTCGTAAGCTGGAACATCGTCAAAAATCCTAAGAAGACCTTACTTGTAATGCTTTGGGTGCATTGAAAACTATGTAAACTGCATTCGTATGGCATTTTTCATTGAAAAAACCTTCAAATATTGATTATTTTGCATTTTTGGTGTCATATTTCATCTGCCAGATGAGCATTGTAGGCGTCGTAACCTGGAACATGCGTTGTACCCCTGGAAATAATGTCTGATGAATGTAATTGAAAAGCGTCGTAACCTCGGAACGTCGTATGCCGAGACCGTCGTAACCCGGGGACTGCCTGTACTTCTTTTTCATTCTCCTTTGGCTTGGTCTGAGGTAATAAGCTAGCACATGCTTTGCAACAGATGATCCAATGTACTCGGAGGAGACCTTGGGCTTGGGTAAGGACCCAACCTACGGCTAAGATCTAAAAGGACCAGATGGTCCATCGTGAAAGTACCTACTACAGTCCAAGTTGGGCAGGTACTGTAGGCAAAATCATTGTTCTAGCTGCCAGGATTTCCACTCGTTCATGATGATTGGAAGGGGTTAACAATGATCTGTGGATCAGGTGGTTTCTGGGCTTTAGCAGATTAAGCAAGCTGATTATCCTATTTGACGGGCCAATGGAAGTTTTATGTTTTGGAAGAAGCTTAGGCCACACACACACCCCCCCCCCCCCCCCCCCCCCCCCCTTCAATCTGTCATGCTGATGAGTGGCAACATGACCTAAGTGGTACACATCACCTAACAGGAGGACAGTCTCCCTTCACCTTCAGTTCGTCATGCAAATGAATAAATGGCAGTTCGCCATACCTTCAGGCTCGCAGCCATGTATATTGCGGGTAGGAGAAATGTTTTGGCATATCAGCCCAGCCAACAAGGAAATATAATGGGACAGAGTGGTCCCTACATCCTTGCACAGCAGAAGGGCTTTTCAAGCTTTGTGGGAACATTAATGATCAACTTGTACACCACAGCAATACTATGAAGTTCCTGGTATTTTGCCCATCTGTCCAGATCCCTGGGCTACCTTGGAAGACCTCAGCATCCCTGGGACGATTTGGATGTCTTAAGCTTATCCATCTTTTGGTCTGATTCATTGAGTGATAAATTGATTATCACTTTGGATGTGAGATTGACCTTGGTGGCCCTCTTTAGTTCCTTTTCAAGGGGTATCACAATCTTTTAGCTCTTCTGTTTGAGGACCAAAGAGATTCTCTGTGCAGCCCCCCTGCCTCACCTGTATATAACCAACTGCTATAGTTGATAGAGTTTTTTCTTACAAGACTGTGCAGATGTCTTGGATGCCTCCAGAGATCCTTAGGTGCTGTGTATGGAAAGTGATCCCATCAACTGTAATTGGTCTCTCTCAGGTTGAAGCTTCTGTTCAGCAGACTGTAGACTTCCTTATCCACTTTCTTTAAAATGGGCTCTTTTCAGATCCTATGGTAAAAGGCTGTCACTATGCCATGAGCTAGAACTTACGCTGAAGGGTGGGGCATAGATAGTTCTTCATATAGCTAAAAATACTCATTAGGAGCTTCAGAGTTTTCCCCACCAAGGGGGCCCTCAGCCTGTGTAGTAAGATGAGACTCTCATACCCCACAGAATAAAGGAAGCATCATATGAGTCCTGTTGGAAGTCTATGGACGAAGATGTTCTCTCAAGATTTTCTTTAAACATTAGACTTTGGATAGCTTGTTGCAGTTGTATTGCCTTTCATATGATACCAGACACTCAGAGGATTGGGAAATCCTCTCGAGTTATCATTTATTTCTGAGTATTTGGCAAAAAACAGAACTCTTACTGTTTCTGATGAGAGATTTAAGATGTAGTTTTATTGTAGTGTCTTACCGAACAATTATAGAGCCGTGATTTCCACGAGCGGCAGGATACTAAATTCAAATTTAGCGCGTCGGCGTCGCCAACACTGGTGGTGATGACGTCAGCTCCCTCACTCGCGGGAGAACCAGGTACAACTGCCCAGGTGAATCCAATTCTTTTCCTGCCGGCGTCCGGTGAACATCGGTGGTCGGTGCGGTTGGATGACTTTGCTTCGCTTTTTTTCTTGTGGATTTGATCTTCGGAATTGGTGAAGTACTCTTTTTTGGCGTTGTTATTATTTTGCTTTTTATTTAGGCGTTGCCATGTCGGATTCTAGTCCGTCGGGAGTTAGGTTTTGCATCTCAGGATGTAAAAACTAGATTATCCAAGTTAGAGTATGATTCTCACACTAAATGTGTTAAGTGTAGGGGACAGGTTTGTTCAGCAGATCGAACATGTAACGAGTGTAGTGATTGGACTGATTCTCAATGGAAGTTTTTTAGTTCATACTCGGAGAAATTAGCTAAAGACAGAATTAGAAAAGCAGCGCTTAGGGAAAAGTAGACTTAGCTCTGCTTCGTCTTGCGATGCATCTGTTCCTTCTGTTTCTCCTCAAATTGTTATGTCTCCTTTAACTACACCTCCTATTCCTCCTACTAATCCCACTTCTCCGGCTTCCCGTGTAGTTTCTTCCGACACCATTGCCAGTCTGGAATCGAGGTTAGATCAGAAATTTTCGGTACTAGCGAATACGGTTTTGCAACTTGGTAATTCAGTTAAGACGTTTTTGGAGAAAGCGGCTTCAGGTAAGAGTGTTAGTTGAGGGTGCGTCTGTCTGTCCTGACACGTCTCCTAGACAAAGGTCACTGTCCAGCTCCCCCGCACCGGGGAGAAGATACCGGAAGTCCAAGGAGTCGATCGGGATTTGCCCACAGACAGGGCCTCTCTTGTTGAGCCTGTTGCGCCTCAACAGGGCTCGGTTAAGCGTGGAAAGGTGTTGCGGTCAGACGCCTTTCGAATGATTCAAGCGATTCGTCTCCGGTCGCGCGGCGCTCTTGGCGAGATTCGCCCGTTTCGCGTCCCTTAAAGAGGCGTTCAGGCGCCGATTCTTCGCCTCCTCCAGTCAAGCGGTATAAGGAGCCTGAGAGTAGGGTTGCACCGCGGCCGTTAGCGGCTCGTTCGTCGCCTCAATCTGTGCCTTTTTCGGCTCCATCTACTAGTAGAGATTGTGGTTTTAGCGCTGTAGCTAGCAGTTCTAAGGGTTTTTCTTTAGGCGCTTTTTCGTCTGTTACGCCTGATGCGCCTGTTTCGCCTCGAATTTCGGCCGCTCCGAGCGAGGCGCAAGTAGTTTTTCCGCCTCCTGCTGAACATTTAGGCTCTTCCAAAACCTACGTTAACTGTTGTTGATTCGTCTCTGGCGCCTTTGCGCAAGCAGTTAGAGATGTTAACCAACTGGATGAATGAGTCCAAGGGTGGTTCGAAACCTTCAGATCAGGTTGTAGTTCCGTCTACTTCTTCGGCGGTATCGGAGAATGAAGAAGAAGTAGAGGAGGAGGATTCACATCACCTCTCGTGTTATTCTCGTCTCCTTCGATTTCTTCTGGTATCTTATCCAGATTATTTTGAGAAAGCGGCTCCGCGCTCCCCAACTTCGACTTTTTTGATGAGGAGGAAAACTTCAGACCCTCTCCTCCCAAAACTGCTTCTATCTAAAGCGGTTAGACATTCGTTGAAAGAGACTGAGAAATGGATGTCTTGAAAATGAAAAGAGCTTAGGGAAGGGCTCTTTTTGGCTTACCCTCCCTCTAAGTTGCTTCGTAAGAGGTATAGGTTTTATGTAACTGGGGAAGCTCCTTCTCTGGGAGTTTCTGCCTCCTCCCAGGGAGACTTCTCCAGTTTAATCGACTCCTCTAGAAGATCTGCTTTCGCCGCAGCGAAAGTTTTCTTTACAGCGCCGGAGTTGGACCACGTTGTAAAGAATCAATTTAAACTTTTGGAAGTCTTTAGCTTCCTTGATTGGACTATTGGCGCTTTAGCGGCCAAGATCGAAGACTGTCCTTCTCTTTCTCAGGAGTTAGCGGAGGATTGGATTGGTCTTCTGTCCTGTGCGGGACAAATCCATTAGGGATGGAGTGATGAGTTAGCTTCGCTCATCGCCTTTGGTACCCTTAAGAAAAGGCAACTTTGGTGCTCCTTTGCTTCTAAAAGGGTTACTTCCCAACAGAAGTCTGCTCTCTTGTTCGCTCCTTTTGTGAAAGATAACCTCTTTCCAGACGATGTAGTGTTGTCAATTTCGTCTGCGCTAGATAAGAAATCTACTTCGGATTTACTGGCACAGTCTACTAAGAGACCTAAAGCTCCTGTGGAGACTGTTCCTTCGGTTTCTCCTCTGGCCCAAGTGCCTTTCGAGGGAGAAAACCCAAGCGCTTCTTTCGGCCGAAGTCGAATTTGCGACCTCAGTCTTAGGCCTCGGCCAAGGTTAACAAACCTTCCAAATGAAAGCTCGGTTCTTCATGCACCAGTGGGAGCCAGGCTGGCTCTGTTTTGGGAGGAATGGGAAAACAGAGGAGCAGAAGCCTGGGTAGTGCAAGTACTCAAGTTCGGCTATCGTATTCCTCTCGTTTCACCTCCCTCGCTCTCACCTCCTGTGCCAATTCCATGCCAGGCATACTCTCCGGGCTCAGACAAATTTCTGGCGCTAGCCGCAGAAGTGGAAGCGCTTGTTCTCAAAGAAGCGATAGAACAGATAGAAGGGGATTTTCCTCCAGGCTTTTACAATCGCCTTTTTGTAGTTCCCAAGTCATCAGGGGGCTGGAGGCCGGTTTTGGATGTGAGCGCCCTGAACTTGCATGTCCAGAAAACAAAATTTCATATGGAGACCACTCGGTCGGTTCTGGAGTCCATCAGACAGGGGGATTGGATGGTCTCTCTGGACATGCAAGACGCTTATTTTCACATTCCGATACATCGCGAATCTCGGAAGTACCTGAGGTTCATGTTCGAAGGCAAGGTGTTTCAGTTTCGGGCGCTTTGCTTCGGACTAGCGACCGCTCCTCAAGTTTTCACCAGGGTTCTATCCCCGATAGGAAGCTGGCTGCACATATTAGGAGTAAGAATCTCCCTCTATCTGGACGATTGGCTTCTCCGGTCGGAATCAGAGAGTCGGTGCATGAAGGACCTTGGAAACAACTCTGGATCTTGCAGAAAAAGTTATGGAATTCTGGTCAACAAACAGAAGTCCCAGTTGGTTCCATCTCAGAGCATCCTTTATTTGGGGATGATTCTGAATGCTTCAAGTTTTTCGGGCTTTTCTGTCCTCGAAGAGGGTTCAAGGCTGTCTGGAGACAGTTCAGGAGTTCTTGGACAAAAGGTAAGTTCTGCCAATCAGTGGATGAGGCTCCTGGGCAAATTGACGTCAGTGGAGAAATTTGTGACGTTGGGAAGATCTGCACATGAGACCTCTGCAGTTTTTCCTGAGAGCCTCTTGGTGCAGGAAGACACAATCAGACTCGATTACCTTTCCTGTCACAGATCAAATAAAAGAGGACCTAAGGTGGTGGCTCTCTCTCGAGCAAGGTTGGAAGAAGGGTTAGATTTACGACCCATCCTCCCGAACCTACAGTTCTTTTCCGACGCATCGGACACAGGTTGGGGAGCCCTACTGGGAAATCAACGGACTTCAGGAGCTTGGTCGGAGAAGGAGAAGAAGTTCCACATAAATGTAAAGGAACTGTTAGCAATTTTCTTGGGGCTCAGACAGTTTCGGAGCTTAGTAGAAGGTCGAGTAGTGGCAGTGCATTCCGACAACTCCACGGCTCTCTCGTACGTGCGGAAACAGGGGGGGACTCAGTCTTTCTCCTCTGTACAAAGTAAGCCAAGGATCTCCTCCTGTGGTCAAACGAAGCGAAGGTTCAGCTAGTCCCGAGATTTGTTCCGGGAAAGATGAACGTCCTGGCGGACGAGGTTAAGTCGTCAACAGCAAGTGTTACCTCTGGAGTGGACTTTGGACAACAAGATTTGTCAGAAACTTTGGCGCCTTTGGGGACGACGTCAATAGACCTGTTCGCGACATCAAGGAACAACCGTCTTCCTCTCTTTTGTTCTCCAGTCCCAGATCCTCTAGCTTGGTCGGTGGACGCAATGCTGTTGGATTGGTCGGGTCTGGAAGCTTATGCATTCCCTCCGTTCGGTCTAATAAGAGAGGTGCTGAACAAGTTCATGTCGCACAGCAATGTAACCACTGACGTTAATCGCTCCCTTTTGGCCCAGGAAAGAGTGGTTCCCGGACCTTCTCCAGTTGTTAGTAGACTTCCCCAGACTTCTTCCTCCAGAGAAGTGGCTTCTCAAACAACCTCACTTCAAGAGGTTCCACCAAAACTTGTCCGCTCTAGCTCTGACAGGGTTCAGACTGTCCGGAATCTTGTCAGAGCGAAAGGATTTTCAAGAAGAGCTGCAGAAGCTATCGCTCGTTGTAGGAGAGAGTCTTCTAACAAACTCTATCAAGGGAAGTGGAGAATCTTCAGAGAGTGGTGTAGAAGTGCTAAAGTCTCTACTTCTGCGACCTCTTTAACAGAAATAGCAGATTTTCTTCTATTCTAGGAAATCTAAGAAACTGGCTCCTTCGAGGATCAGAGGATATAGAGCCATGCTCTCTTCGGTTTTTCGACATCGAGGTTTGGATAGTTTCCTCCAATTCAGATCTGTCGGACCTCATTAGGTCTTTCGAAACCACTAAGCTCCCGCAAGATACAGGGGCTTGGAACTTAGATGTGGTGCTTAAGTTCCTCATGGGGCCACCGTTTGAGCCTTTGAAGTCGGCTTCACTCAGGAACTTGACTAAGAAGGCACTCTTTCTTATTGCACTAGCTTCTGCTAAGCGTGTCAGCGAATTGCACGCTATAGACAAAAGAGTCGGTTTCTCTCAAGGCAATGCTGTATTTTCGGTATCTTTGACCTTTCTAGCCAAAAATGAGAATCCTTCTAATCCATGGCCGAGGAGTTTTTGTGGTAAGGAACTTATCTGATTTGGTTGGACATGAGGAGGAAGAAAGGCTCTTATGTCCAGTCAGGGCTATTAAGCAGTATCTGTTTGCCACTAAGGGTATTAGAGGACAATCTTCTAAGCTCTGGACCTCGGTTCAAAATCCCTCTCGTCCTCTCTCTAAGAATGCTATATCGTTCTTTATTAGAGAGCTTATCAGGGAAGCTCACTCGCAGTCCGAGAACGACAATCTTTTCCGTTCTGAGAGTTAAAGCTCACGAGGTTAGAGCAGTGGCAACTTCTTTAGCATTCAGAAAGAATTTATCTTTAGCTTCGATTCTTCAGAGCACGTTCTGGAGATCGAATTCGGTTTTTTGCGAGTCATTATCTCAAGAGATAGAAACGGTTTTCGAGAATTGTAAAACGTTAGGTCGGTGGCGGTTTCTGGCATGGTGTTGGGAGAAACGGCACAGGGTCGTCACCTCTATGCTAACTTTTCACCTTGAATAGGTTGTCGAGTTCAAGGGAAGCTGGGGGTACTGAGTACCTGGGATACTCACCAGTCTGTTAGGTCAGATTTTACAATGGTTGGGTATATATGTTTTTAAATCTGGTGTTGGTGACAAATGTTTTGTATGATTGAATTTCTGGTCTTAGCCCAGGGCAAGGGCAATCTTTGTTGTTACTATCCTCCGTCAGTCAGCCTTGACTCGCTTGAACTACGGAAGGATTCCACTCCTGTAGAGGCTAACTTTGGTCAAATTCCAATTCCTCTACAATAGTAAGAAGAGCACCGACCAGAGGCAGTAACAGTCTGCTGTAGCTCTCTTACAAGGTAAGGTACAACAGACACCTTGAGTGTTTACTGGTATTGCAATAAATGTAACCATTTAAAAATACTAGTGGTCCACTGAATCCCACCTTCCCATAAATGTGTAATCAGCTCTATAATTTTGTTTTCGGTAAGACACTACAATAAAAATGAAATTTTCATTATTAAAATGAAGTTTTATTGTATACTTACCGAACAATTATGATTATACCCACCCTCCTCCCCTTAGGTGGACGGACGGGCAGAAAGAATTGGATTCACCTGGGCAGTTGTACCTGTTCTCCCGCGAGTGGAGGGAGATGACGTCATCACCACCAGTGTTGGCGACGCCGACGCGCTAAATTTGAATTAGTATCCTGCCGCTCGTGGAAATCACGGCTCTATAATTGTTCGGTAAGACACTACAATAAAACTTCATTTTAATAATGAAAATTTCATTTTCACGATTCCCTCCATCCAGGACCTCTTTAATGGTGATCTGTAAAAGATGTTTTTTTTTTTATCATGTGGTGCCCTGTTGGCATTACTAAAAGGTGTTTGTAGCATCTCTTCAACTCGTAGCTTCACCAACTTTTTAGCCTTTTCCTTTCCTGTCATTCCTGCTTCCTTACTTCCAACTTGCTATCCAACCCTTTAGCTATTATTACAGCGTTACTTAGTGCAGCTAGTATGTTTTCTCTGATTACCACCTTTAGACCCCTGTACTTCAGCTAAAACTGGCTGCTGTAAGCAATGGATGTCTGAAAGTGCTCCGGTGTTGTGCTTGACAGCCCAAATTTTCAAAATCAAATAATAATAGGTAGATATAAACATTAAAACAAATCGGTATTATGTTACATGACTTCAGTCTGGGATAATAATAATCAAAGAAGTTGACTGAACAGTAAGTCTGTTGGAGACCAAGTGAACCTACTTGAAGGCAGAGCACCATAAAAGAGCAAGCTTGACTGACACTGGCCATTGGTTTTGATTTAGCAATATAATTCAATGGAATTTTTCTTATTTTAGCTGATTTTGACTATTACTTGTTGACACAGTGTTGGTTTTCTAAGTAAAGTATTGGAGAATTTGGTCAGCTACCTAAGTGGGAAGAGAATGAGGGGAATGTATGAGAATGAAAATAATGTATTGTCACACTAAAGGACATCATTTTACCCATGCAAGCCACTGTGTAGGCAATATTCAATGTATTAAACAATCAGTCTTGGTAAACCAACTGTGCCTAATAATAATAAAGTTATTAGCAGAACAAATATTTGTGACTTATAAAACATTGAAATTGCTGAAAGATTTCTAGTATTTTCAAAATTATCAGGTCAATGCTAACTTTCAAAATTATTATTACAGTATGCTAAAATTTCATGATTTCAAATTTAGGCTCAATTTTCCAAATTATTACAAAATATTGCTTTATGCCATACACTATTAAGGTATTCTCAGAAAGAACTTTGTTAAAAAAGCAGATTAATCCACACAGTCCCAGCTAATGTATGCTAATGCATACACCCATGACTGGGCTAAATTTAAAGATGGTCAACTTAAAAGAAAAACTAAAAAAAAAAAATCCATTCTCATGGTATAAGAAAAAAAAATCTAAAAAAAATATCTGTTCATTCCATGGGAAGTTGAAAGTGAATATTTCCCACCGCTTGCAGGCCTCATTTCCCTAATACAGTCGTAAAAAATAAAAGTTAGTTTTACAAAAGTTATATGTATGTGTTCTTTCTAATATTTTTTTATGTTATTTTTTCAAGCTAAAATTACAGCTGAGACAGATTCATAGCATATTTATTGTAAAGTATTTACGATGCATCCTTGGATGGGAAGTTGTGACAACATTTCCCCTTACCACCTCAAGCAAGACTGAAGGTGTCTCAGCTCAGCTCCAACTCTTATATGGTGATCTGAAGAGTTGCCAATAGTTATATACAGAACTAGGAACATTTTTCCTGCAAAATTCGTTCAAACTGTATGGCACCAAATCTTGAACATATGCATGCTACCCGGACAGTACCCCAAAGCTATATGTAAACATATATGTATGTTACCCGTCCACAAGGGTTTAAGATTAAACACAACAATACAAATTGAATTCTGCAAGTTACATAATTTTTTATTTTATTTTTTATTATATATATATATTTTTTTGTTTTCACAGCAAGGAACGGATGTTAACACTGCTATAGAAGGTCGACCTCCTTTGTGTTTAGCTTCAGATTATGGCCAGTCCGATGTAATTAGATATTTATTAGAAAAAGGTGCAAATGTTGATGTAAGTATTGATCATGTTCTTTGTAATTTTATGTAAAAATTATTGTCATCATTCATTCGAAGGGCAATCACCAGACTAGCATAGAAGAAGATTCCCTCTTTATTGTCACTTAACATTTTTCTCACTCATTGTTTCACCATTTCCTTATATCATTTACATCATCATTACTTTTATTCATTCATTTTTGGTCAATTAGATAATTAAACTGTAACATGTCATGGCTATCAATTATTTTCATTTTGTTTAGTTATCCCCAAAGTAGGATACAGCATTTATAGACTGCAGTCACTGCTTTTAAAGGTCCCACACTAGGTTGTTAGTTGGACTTGTTGATGTAATTTTTTGGCCTTGATTTTTGTTTTATTGTTATAATTTCAGTGCCATAGCATGTGTTATTATGACACCAGCAATTTTGTGGATACTGTATATAGTGCATATATACGTACGAACATGTCAGTATGAGTCCAGTGGTCCAAGATCAGCAAAACTGACTGGGTGCCTGACTTGCAGAAATGCTGGACCACAAGTAGCCCTGAAAAGTACGGGTTAAAACTAAATCAGACATAATTGCTGCAGACTATAGTGATCATTATGTTTTTGAAGTTGTTTTAGTCTCAGAATATCTTTTAAATATGATTAAACTGTATAAAAAATTATTCATCTTCAGTAATCTAACAGATTACTTATCTTATTTTTTATTTCTATCACTCTACTAGCATAAGAAATTTCATAATTTTACAATTTTTTAATAAAACAAACTATTAAATACAGTACTTAGATTACAAAGTCATTCATACAAAAAAGGAAAGACATCTGCATGGAGTTCATTCTTCAGTAGATTGTTAAATAGTGGTGGAAACTAATAGTAAAGTTGTTAAACTTCAACTCATAATGAAAAATTATCTTTACCTTAGCTAAATGGTGTAAGCCAACAGAAACAAAAATAGATAAAATTTCATTGTAGTGAATGATCTCTTGGCTGAATTAGTTTAGTACATCAAGAATATATTGTTTGTCTGAGTTAGAGACATAGAAATTTCTTGTTTGGGCCCAAAGCATGCTTGAACATCTCAGGTCTTGGGCGTTTTTGTTTTTAAAACTTGAAATGCCTTTTGAAAAAAAATTAATGAAATAGGTCCCTAAACTATTTTATGTTCATGTTTTTATTTCTTTTTCAGTCTACAGATAAACATGGTATAAGTGCATTACTAGCAGCTATTTGGGAAGGACATACACAGTGTGTTAAGATTTTATTAGAAGCCGTGAGTACATAGTTGTTCTGTATCTTTGAATGTATGTTGTTCTGTGTCTTTGAATGTATTTATACTTATACAAAGAGTGCATAATATGTGTGTGTACAGATTACTTGCATTATTATTGTTTGTATTATAAACATTTGTACAGTATTGGCAAGGTAATCTTGAGGTAGGTATTGTGCTTTGTAGTTACATTACAGTAGACACCCGTATTTGTTGGGGATGATTACCAGACCACTACCACACGCGCGCACGTAAATGGCTAAAATCCGCGAATACTTAAAACCCCTCCAAAAAGGCTTAGACCTGCCTATTTTGATAGTTGAAACAAAAACCTCAAAAAATGCTTATGCCTGAGTTTTTTAATAGTTTTATCACAAAAAGAGCATTATCACAAAAATTATATGAAAATACAGTATTTTAATTATGCAACTTACCCAGTAACCTAGTAATTACATACCTATAGTTTCTGTTATTCGCAGCAGTATAGATTCCAATTTTGCGGTAGCGACATCGATAAGTGTGTAGGTGACACTAGTCTTGTCCCCCTAGCGAGAAGGTTAGGAACAACACAACCAATTAGCTCATTCCGTTTCTGCGACGCCTGGTGTAAACATCTGGTGTCGGCAGCAGATATTAATTTTTTGCCAGTTATTTACCAGATTTCGTTATACAGACCGAAATTAGAATAGCTTTGTCCGAAAGATTCAGGATGAGTTTTTTATATATATATATATATATATATATATATATATATATATATATATATATATATATATATATATATATAATACTGAAGTAGTGCATCATTAGTTTGCATTTACAGCAAAATTGCACTTAATTAGTTAACTACTCTTTGACGAGTGTCTGACTATGATATGTAAACATTGGTTTGTTGGACTGATGTTTACGCTTGTTACCGACTAGACATTGTTCGATAATCCATTTCAGTAGCAATCTTTTGATTAATCATCTTTATAGTTGCTGAGTTAATAAGCATAATAATGTAAACATTGCATTCATACCAGAACGATGTTAGTGTTGAATTTTAATTCCACAAAGCGTTTTTGCAGAATTAGTATTTTATTGTTAATAATAAAGTTCTGATACAAGTTTTTCACCAGTTTCGCTTAATAGCTTGTTCGCTATCACAACAATATTACAATAAATTTAAACACTTATCAATCTTTCCTGTACAGAATTTTTATAAGTGACAGGTGTAATTTAGCAGGAAAGAGTTAGTCATGATAGGCTTTCGGAGGATGACTTATTGATATCCTAGTAAAAGCAAGAATAGAATAAATATTAATTATAGGAAGCAACTTTCATCGTAAACGTACAAGAACCCACTACAGAGAGAACATCCCTATAGAGGGCTGTATAGTTGAAAACGGTTAAGGGAACACAGCTGTTATGCAGTTAGACTGACAAAATAGTTACACTTGCCGTTAAAGCATTAGCTTACCTGGCGCCAAATTATTCTGGCTGATCCGGTCTTTAGTCATATATTATACTTAAGATTGTCTTCCATTAATCTTATAGTTAACTGAAGCACCCAGCAGCACCAAGCATCCTGTGGCGCCGGGCATCCAGCAGTGCCAAGCATCCATTAGCACCCCTTAAGCGTCCATTGGCGCCCCCGAGTGTCCAGTAGCGCCAAGCGCCTAGTAACGAACAGTGGTGCCAAAGTCCTCAATATTTTAAGCTACACAGATGTTCAAGTGGTTTTATTAGTGTAACTTGCTCAGTAATTGTATAGCTGTAGTATCTACAGCTATATAATTGCTGGGTAGGTACTAATAAAACTTTATTTTGCTATAAAAGTATCATTTTTCTAGTGATACATGGACACTTAGTCAGAATATACTCTATTCCAGTTTTTATGTTTTTTCTCTCCTGCTACTAGCCCCTAAATTTTACCACTTGCTCCTTCGCTTGGCTCCCTTACTTCAACCTTAAGCAAAGAACAAGGGATAAGGAGTCGTCTCCAATGTCATACAAATCACTACTTTGCTACTTTGTAGCAAATTCTTCAGATTCTTTCTCGCCGAGGTTTCATGAAGCACAATGCTCCTTTCCAGCCGCAAACAGTCTTGTTCCCTGTTTCTTTGGTGGAAGGAGAGGAAGAAGGAGATAAGGAGACTTTTCCTACAACCTACAAGTTGCCTCTTCGCTATTTTCTAGCGAATTTCTCCGACTCCTTCTCGCCAGTAGCTTCAACTTCGCCAGTGTCTTCATATATAAGAGATAATCAAGTAGATTTGTCTAAGTTGCTTATCTAGTTCTTTCCTTTTCTTCTCATAAGGCAATGAAGGAAAATAACCTTTGGCTCTCTGATAAGAGGTAACAGGAAAAAGTTAACTTTAATTTCCCACTGTCACATCTTTCGACAGACAAATAATGTTTTCAGCATCGGAATTAGACCATCTTATTAAGATTATCTTCCGTATGCTTGTAATAGTGGCCTTCCTTAATTGGACTGTTGGAGCTTTGGGCCACAAAATCAAGGAATGTTTGGTGTTGGGTGAGGAATTTTACGGATCTTTTAACAAGTAACTTCCTATCTTGATAAAGGTATCAGAGACAGTCCCCTGGAATTGGCTTCTCCCTTTACGTTGAGCATTCTGAAGAAGAGAACTCTGGTGTTCTCTCACTACCAAGGAGTGTCTCTGGTACAAGGGTCCACCCTTCTTTACTCTCCTCTGGATAGTAAACACCTTTTTCCTGAGGATACAGTGATTCAAGTGTCTTCTGACCTTCAGATGAAGTCAACCCCGGACCTCTCTCTCTCTCTCTCTCTCTCTCTCTCTCTCTCTCTCATCTCTCTCTCTCTCTCTTCTCTCTCTCTCTCTCTCTCTCTCTCTCTCTCTCTCTCTCATTCAACCAAGCGCTCTCTTTTTACCACTCCTAACTCACACCCTTCTCCTCCTGCACACGCTCAGCCCTTTCTGGCAGGGGAAGCTCTGTCATTCCTTAGATTGGGGGAAGAGTACGTCTTAATCCTTAAACCATTAAGAAATCCTCTTCCAAAATCCCCGCAAAGAAGTGAAGGGGCAGTCCTCCGTGCACCTGCAGGAGCAAGGTTCCGCCAGTTTGGATGAACTGGGAAGCAAGAGGAGCAGAACCTTGGATCGTAGTGTTGAGAGAAGGCTACAATGTTCCTTTCGAGAGCATTCCACCCTTTATTCAGCTCCGATAGCTTTAGCCTACTCGGAAAATTCAGACATTTAATTCCCTGTCAAGAGAAGTTTTGTCACTTGCAGAAGAAGGCCACAGAGTTAGTAGTAGTTCACTAACTCCCGGAGTTTTACAACTGACTAGTATTAGTAAGTCCCCAAGGCCTCAGGGGACTTGAGACCTGTGTTAGATGTAAGCACTCTAGTGTTTTTGTCTGAATGGTGTCTGTTGATATGGAAGATACATATTTCCATATCCCAATTCACCAAGACTTTAAGAAGTTTCTTTGTTTCGTCCTCAAAGAGAGTACCAATTCAGAGCCCTGTGCTTCAGACTTTCGACAGCCCCACAAGTGTTTACTTGCATCTTAGCCCCCATTACAAATGGCTGTATCTAGTCGGGATAAAAGTCTCTCTTTACCTGGATGATTGATTTCTTCGGTCACATTCAGAGAAGAAATACACAGAGGACTTGCAGAAAATTCCATCATTGGCAGGAGTTGAGACTTCTGATAAACTTGAGGAAGTTACAGTTAGTCTCCTGTCAGGATTTTGTCTATTTGGGGATGAGGATAGACTCGGTGGCTTTTCGGGCTATTCCATCCCTACGAAGAGTGGAATTGTGCCTTCAGTAGGTGGACCATTTACTAGCCCTTCAAGATTGCTCAGCAAAGGAGTGGATGAGCCTGCTGGGCACCCTAGCCTCTATAGAGCAGTTCATGTCCTCGGGGAGTCTTTACACGAGGAATCTCCAGCTCTTCCTAAAGATAACTGGAATGGGGAAAATTTCCAGACTCATTTGTTTTCCAGGCAACACCTGAAATAAAGGAGGACCTGTCTTGGTGGATATCAGAAGACAGGCTATGAGAAGGGAAGTCCCTTCTTCCTCTGAGCCCCAACCTTGTGTTCTATTTAGATGCATCCAGTCCAGGTTTGGGACGTCTGGGAGACAACAGAGTAGTATTGGGGATGTGAGATGTTCAACAGAGAGAGTGGCACATCAATTTACTGTGCCCAGAGAAAGGGCAAATTGTAGTCCTTGTAAGCAATTGGAATCATCCTTGCTACAAGGCTCCCCCTTAAGTAAAGGCAACCCTCGGCCTTACTGCTGCACCACTACTGGTTAAGTTGAGCACCTACCAGAGGCAATCTCTACTGCAAGCTCTCTTCACTGACAAGGAACAACAAGCATTGCTTCAGTGCTAGCAGCTTATCTATTTCTAATTCATTACATGACTTAATGTTATTGAGTAAAGTATGTCCATTTATCCCACTTCCTGTTAATGTGGGAATCAGCTGTGTAATTACTGGGTAAGCTGCATAATTAAAAATGATGTTTTTATAATAGAACAAGGTTTTAATTATACTTACCCAGTAATTACATGATCAGAGCCCTCCCTCCCTCCCCACTGATGGGCATAAGCATAAACAGAATGAACTAATTGGCTGTGTTGTTCCTAACCTTCTCGCTAGGGGGTGAGACTGGTGTCACCTACACACTTATCGGTGTCGCTACCACAAAATTTGAATCTATACAGCAGGGAATAGCAGAAACTATATGTACGTAATTGGTACTGGGTAAGTACGTATAATTAAAACCTTGTCTTAGTATAAAAACATCATATTTGTGAATATTTCTCAGTGAAAAATACTGTGAATAGGTGAATTTTCTACAAATACGTAATGGGTATGTATTGTATATGGCCTGTAGAAAAATCCACGAATAGGCGAGTTCCTGAATCGTTAGTCTGCAAATGGGTGGTCGACGCTACTTCGTTCACTTTGGGTTATTTTGTCTATATATTACTAGCTGTATGAGATGATTTGTAAGAGTGAAATATGAATGAATTTTCAGTGTTGCTTTACAGTACTTTATGCAAATATGGTTAATATTTATGTAGTATTGCTTTATGGTACTTTATGCAAATATGGTTAATATATATGTAGTACTATACTAATTGTTTTTCGTACTACAAGCTGAAGACATGCACCTCAGCTTAATGGACAATCTGGTATCCCAGTAAATATGTAACAGAGCTGTTAACCCTCTTAAGCCGGAGCCCTAAAAATCAAAACGTCTCCCGTATGCCGGGCCTGGTTTGGAGTGAGCGCGGAAGTGGAAAAAATAATTTTTTCAAAAAATTACAGCGCGCGTACTTTTGAAGATTAAGAGTTCATTTTTGGCTCCTTTTTTTGTCATTGCCTGAAGTTTAGAATGCAACCATCAGAAATGAAAAATAATATCATTATCATATGTAAATAATGCGATATATGGTAGCGAAAAAAAAAAAATTCATACATAATTGTATTCAAATCACGCTGTGCAGAAAACGGTCAAAGCTAACCAGTTACTTTTTTTTGCGTTGTATTTTACACTAAATTGCGGTCATTTTGATATATAATACATTGTAAAACAATAAAAGTAACACCGGAAAAATATTATCACAAAATGATGTACGAATTCGTAACGCGCGGACGCAAAAAAATATTTTTTTCAAAAATTCACCGTAATTCTAAATAATGTTCTAGAGACTTCCAATTTGTTTCAAAATTAAGACAAATGATTGATTATTACGATACTGTAAGAGTTTTAGATTAGAATTGCAGATTTCGACCATTTCGGACGAGTTAAATTTGACCGAATGTCGAAATTTTAATATATATATTTTTTCATATGCACATATTTCGAAGATGGAAAAAGCTACAAACCTTCAATTATTTTTTATTGTATTCTTCATGAATTTGCGCACATTTTGATATATGAAACTCTATAAAAAGGCTAATATGAAAAGGAGCAAATATTAGGATAATGCCATGTACGTATTTCGGAGACTTGCGGCCGCGAATCGGCGCGCGGAGTGAAGGTAAATATATTTTTCAAAAATTCACCATAAATCACAATTTTTTTTTAGAGACTTCAAATTTGTTTTTTTCAAAATGAAGAAACATGACGGAATATTACTAGGCCGTAGAGTTTTAGCTTACAATTGCGTTTTTCAACTATTTCGGTAGAGTCAAATTTGACCGAACGTGGTTTTTTTTCTATTTATCGTGAATATGCAAATATTTCGAAAAAAGAGAAAAGACTACAACCTTCAATCATTTTTAGTTGTATTCTACATGAAATTGCGCACATTCATATATATAACTTTATGAAACAGCTAATTTTAAATGGTGCAAACATTTCGACAATCGCACAAAAAAATTCTGATTTTTTCGGAAGAGTTTACCGCGCGAACGTAATTTTTTTTTTTTTTTCATAAATTCACCATAAATCAAAATATTGTGCTAGAGACTTCCAAGTCGTTGTAAAATGAAGGTAAATGATTGAATATTACTAGAATATAAGAGTTTTAGCTTACAATTGCGTTTTTCGACCATTTCGGTAGAGTCAAAGCTGACCGAAAGTTGAACTTTTTGCACTTAACGTTATTTATATGAAAATATTTCAAAACTGATAAAAGCTACAACCATGGGTTGTTTTTTGTTGTATTGTGCATGAAATTGCGCACATTTCCATATATAAAACTTTATGTAACGGCAAATTTAAAAGGGTGCAAACATTAGGACAATCGCACGAAAAAATTTATCGGAAGAGTTATCGCACGAACGTAAGGAAAAAGTTTTTTCATAAATTCACCATAAATCGAAATATTGTGCTAGAGACGTCCAATTTGTTGCAAAATGAAGGCAAATGATTGAATATTACTATAATATAAGAATTTTAGCTTACAATTGCGTTTCTCGACCATTTCTGTAGAGTCAAAGTTGACCGAAGGTTGAAATTTTTGCACTTATCGTTATGTATATGAAAATATTTCAAAATTGATAAAAGCTACAATCATGAGTATTTTTTAGTTTGTGTTATGCATGAAATTGCGCACATTTTCATATATAATACTTCATGTAAAGGATAATTTAAAATGGTGCAATAATTATGTCAAAGTGACGAAATAATTTCCGAGATGTGTCACTGATACTTTTTAGTGCGATAAGAAAGAAATTCGCGCTTGCGCGCCTGCGTAGCGATTGTAAACAAAACAACGCCTTGATCCGTGAACTCCCAGCATCCCCCAAGGCGCGTGATACAAAAGTTTTCGGCTGGTAGGCTATAAGTATTTTTCCGCGGAATTTTTAAAAAAAAAACTTTTTTGAGCCGACGTATGATACGTCCAATCGGCATACGGGAGACATTTTGACTCGACGTTTAATACGTCCAATCGGCGTAAGAGGGTTAAGCGACAAACTCCCAAGATATAGTGATATAAGCTTATGTAGCAATCATGGGAAATTGTCCCATTTTACTTCTTCTGTTATGTAAGGTTATTTCATCTTGAGTTTTGAGAAGGGTCTTTTAAGCTGGTAAATTGAGTGATGGAGCAACAATACAGGTAGGAATAAAAAATAAAAAAAGTCTGTATACAGTGCATGTGCTTTTGTTTCTAATTTTATATGAGCAACCAACTTTGATAGGACTCCAGGTATTCTAACCAATATGACAGTGAATCAACTATACAATATTGACAACATACTATACTGGAGTTCTTAATGAGTGGTAAATTAGTTTAATATGGTTAAAAAACATTGAAATCACCACAAGAATTATGCATGTTAATTGTAATTTGAGCTCACTACCTAAAAAGGAAAAGGGAAAATATATGTAATAAAGCAGATGATGTTGGAAAAACTAATCTGAATTGTTTTATTTCAATCAGCAAGTAGGGAAGAGAAAAACAAATGTTGACTAAGTGATAAAAGAAATTTTCAAGATTACCGTACAGGCAGTCCCGTTATCAGCGATTTATGGTGCCATAAGGTACCAAGTTCCAGTTATCAGTGCAATAGAGTATGGTCCATAATTTATTTCACAGAGGCGCCAGTAACCTGTTATAAGCACCTTCAATCGGCGAGTTTCAGTTAATGGCGGTTTTTGCTTATCAGCACCCGACCAAGAACGCCCCACCGATAACCAGGGACTTCTTGTATTGGGAATGACAATGAGTGATGTTACATAGACAGTTAATAGTTATTAAAATGTATCAAGAATTAAAATAAAGTTAAAGTCAAAGAATAAGAATTGAGTATAGTATGCAAAGCAAAAGTTGACTGTGACAGATTTATTCTCACAGTCAAAAGTACAAATGTTGATTCAAGGCTTCTGGGCTCCATCAACCCTTATGTTCATACTTAGAGAAAGTTCCCATTGAATTATTTAGAACTTTTATTTTCCCACCTATTTTTTGAGCAATAAGAAGAAGAGAGAAAATATATCTATTTCAAAGTGAAGTGTATATATCTACAAATAGAAAAAGAGAAACAGAATTATAATTAAATTTAAAAGTTAACATAAAATTGTGGTGTGCAAAGACTTTTAAAGGAGTAACAGGTAAGGGCCAGGAGTCCATTTGTTGTATAGTCTCTTGTACAGCTGTGATGTTCATGTTGCAAGAAAGACTTAAGGCAATAGACTGCTGTTGATCCAGTTAAAGTTCCTGGATTATAGTGTGCAAAAATCAATAAGCCACATCCAGTATGAAAGTCCTGGGTGGATCCTACCATGCTTGAACTGTCATAGAATACAATTTCAGCAGTCATCAGGGTTTCAAAAAGGTAGATGGTTAGTACCTTAATAGTTGTACTTTTAACACACCCTATTTTATCCTAGATTGATCTATTGCTAGCTAAATCACCACCCACATATTGGCAGTGTCTTATAGACGACACTCCTTGGAAGAAACCCTGGTAGTGAAAGTGGCATTTGTTCCAGTGCGGTATACTTACCTCGAACTGCTTTTATAGGAGATACCTGGGTTTATCCAATCCGGAACCGGCCAGAAAATTCCAGTTATTTGCCTTACCTCGCCATGTACATGCCCCGAGGGTCAAAGCCCGCCCAACCTCTGACCTCTCTCGCCAGTCTTTCCTTGGTCGCTGGCATGTTGACACGTCCAGTTTGTCATCTGTTACCGGCCCGTTTTCTTTGTGTTTCCCTTGTGTCCTTGCATGTGTTGTCCTTAGTGGTAATGGAGTCCTCCCAGCTGCATTTCCCTGGTGTCAGCAGTAAGGCATGCAGGATTTTCCTTGCGCCTCCTCGGATCAACCCCCCCCCCCCCTTTGTGTGTGAGATGTCGGGGGTGGCCTTGCTCAAAGGAGGCCATGTGTCGCGAGTGTGCTTTGTGGGACGATGTTCAATGGGCCTTGTCGACCACAAAGAGGAAAAGAAGGCCAAGTCACCCTTGAGGAAGACCTCTTCGTTGCCCTCGCCCTCCGTCGGCCTCCACGCTCTTGGCGTCAACAGCGTCGTCGTTGGTTTTTCCCCCCATCTCCTCCCAGTGAGGAGACCCAGGTGAGTCCGTTGCCAGTTCTCTCTACGGGGCGGGTGACCAAGGAGTCCGTTTCTCCCAGTCAGGTGGTCCGGTCAAGCAACAAGGCCTTCCTTAAGGAGTGTTGGTCTCACCTCCACTTACACGGCATGCCGTCAATGGAGGTGCTTTCGGCGCTTTCTCTCTCTCTCTCTCTCTCCTCCCCGATCCACTTCCCCCGCCACAGTCTCCACTCCTGAGACCTCAGATCATTGTATGAGGTGGAGGGAGCCTTCGGATGCCCCCTCTCAGCCTTGGACTGTCACCCCGCGTACACCGGGCAGGTTCCCTTTGGGAGTTTGCCTCTCTCTACACACCAGAGCGCTCAGAGGACCCACGCACCCAGGTTGTATCTGCTTGCTCGAGCAACTCTCCCGTTCTCTCGGGTAACTCTCCCGCTCGCTCAGGTATCTCTCCCGTTCGCTCTGGTATCTCACCCGCTCACTCGTCTCGCCGGAGCCACGCATGCCGTTCCAAGAAGCAGAAGTACGAGAGGAAGTACTCCTCTGAGGATTCCTCTTCCTTTTCCTCCTCCTCAGAGTCGGCGAGCCCCCCACACAAGAGGAAGTGCAGATCCAAGAAGGAGCGACACAGCAGGCAGATGAGGACGTGCTCCTCCTCCAGGGAGAAGGTCTCCTGTTCCCCCCATCATAGCCGGGGCTGCATGGTGCACAGCAGATCCCCTCCCTGCAGCAGGCCGGACTCGAGGCGCCTCCCTTTCCGTTCCAGGTCGTCTCTTAAGTCCTTCCCCCTAGGACGGGTTGCCATTTCCGCGGTTCCAGCAGAGCCCACTCCAGCCCCCATGCCCTCCCCCCGGGCCGGGCAGACCCCTCGCTCTTCGGAGGCACTGTCGTCCGCCATTTCTAGGAAGGGACGGGATCCCTCGCCCTCAGCCAGGCATCCAGGGCCGAGTACTCGGTCCGAGCCGCATTCCCCATCGGGTTCCGCAGTGCGGGGCTCCTCCTTGACCCGGGGCGGCTCTCGCTCCCCAGTGGGGAGTTGTTGCTCTCAGAGCCTTTCTTCCTCTTCCCCTCCCTCTCCAGGGGTCTCGGCCACCCATCCTTCCCGGGGGACGACCCTGAAGACAAAGCCCTTGCCCACAGCCCTGTGGAAGGCCAGGGTGCCAAGGACGAAAGTTCCTCCTTCTGGAGGGTTCTAACGCTCATCAGGGAACTGAACTGGTTGACAGTGCCGGCTCCCCCCCAAGATTCTAGTAGAGTTCACGCAGTTGACCTCCTCTTCGAGGAAGATCAGGAGGAGGTCAAACCCCCCTGAGCCTGCCCCAGGCGTCTTGTGTGGCTCGCGTCCTGGCTCAGGTGGATCAGTCTGTGACGGGGCCTAAGGACTCCCTGCAATCCCACGGCTCCCTCAAGCTTCTCCCCTTCACCAAACCGAGGCAGAAGAGTTTATACATCCCGGAGGGCCTGGGATTCGAACCTAAGTCCGTAGAGGGTGCCCTCCCCTATCTCGCCATGGCCATGGAGTCAGCGACCCGGTCCTGCCTTCATGCCGCCTCCTGGCTGGACCTTTGGGCAGGGCCAGTGGCAAGGTTTGCCATGAGCCGGGATTTAAAGAAGGATTTGGAGATAGCTCGGTTCAAGGAGCTGGTCCTCTCCGGGGTGAAGTCCATAGGCTTCCAATCCTCCCAGTTGGCCACTCAATGGGCCAACTGGGTACTCCGTAGGCTGGATGCCACCTTGTCTAGACTCCCCAGAGTCCTTCCTGAAAGGGAAGCCAAGGTCCTCAGGAACACGCCCTTGTCAGGGGACTCCCTCTTCCCAGACCAGTTAGTGAAGGAGTCCCTCAAGAAATGGAGGAAGGCGACAGGGTTTCTCTCCACTCAAAGCCTCTTGTCAGCATATAGCAGATTTTTTTTATCTTTCTCAGGAATGAGAAAAGGCTCTCTTTTTTATGTTAAGGGCTACAGAGCAGCACTAGACATCTCTTCATCTTGTGAGATTTACTGTTGTTCAGGGGTTTCCAACAAACCTGTTCTTCAAGGGAACCCAAGCCTCCTGCATGGGATGTTTCGCTTGTCCTGAGAAGCCTTACTCGAGCTCCTTTTGAACCCTTGCATCATTCATATGACAGAGATATGATGCTAAAGACAGTTTTCCTGTTGGCCTTGGCTTCTACAAAGAGGGCAGGGGAGCATCAGGCATAAGTTATGATGTGAAACATACCAGGGGTTGGGGGTCGGTGACCCTCAAGTTTGTCCCGGAATTCGTGGCCAAGACCCAAAATCCCTCAGTACACGACGACAATTTGCCTCTTTTTCCATTCCATCATTGAATTACTTTGTGGACAGTGACCCACAGCAGCTCTTACTTTGTCCTGTCAGAGTCCTAAGATGCTACCTTAAAAGGACTCGTCATCTAAGACCTAGATACCATAGACTTTTTGTCAGCACTGGTCGTTCTAGAAAAGAGGCTTCCAAGAACGCTTATTCCATTCTGGATACGTGAGGCAATTAAGCAAGCTTATTCCTCGCCTGATGGTTCTGTCGCTGAGTCTGTGCAGGCTAGAGCACATGACATCAGAGGTATAAGTTCTCTGGCATTTAAGAAAAATTTTGCTGTTCATAGAATTTTGAGCGCTGGTTCCTGGTTGTGCCTGTCCAATTTCACTTCCTTTTACTTGAAAGATGTTGCTCACAGATCTTTGGACACATTTTCCTTGGATCTTTTGGTGGCTGCCCAACAAGTTGTGTAATTCATCCCTTACCTTTAATAGGGTAGTATTTTGTATCTTACCTATGATGATTGTGTGGAAGAGAGAATGAGTGAGTTGGCTGGTCTCTTTCTTTCTCTTTTTTTCCTTTCTTCTTCCTATGGGGGGGTTGTGGAATAGACACATCATATACTGAACTGGTCTGATAGAGGTGAGTAAGTTAGCCATACTGAAGGTTGGTGTGTTTTTAATCTTTGAAGTACCAAACCCTCTATTCAGTAGCAAAATACTCATCTATCTACAGCAAGAGGGAGTGAGGAGTGGTAACAAACCCCTGTATGTATATGGTTTGTTACTTGAACAGTCAGAATTTTCTTTGGTTCCCTGGTCTACTCACGGGCATTAGACCACCTTCTCTAGAACTCATTCTTCTAAGAATGGTGGTCAGGTGGCTTAACTCCCAGCCGGTTTAGGATACTTGTATCTCCCACCGAGTACATTGGTCCCCCAGTATTTGCGGGGGATGCGTACCAGACCCCCCTCCCCTGCAAATAGTTTGAATTCCTATAAAAATGCATATAACAGCCTATTTTGTCAGTTAAAACTCAAGAAAACCCCATTAAAAATGTTTATACTTGGTTTTTTAATAGTTTTATCACAAAAATTGCATTTTATGATGAAATTTATAAAAAAAAAAAAAAGGGGGGGGGGGGAATTTGTGGATATTTCTCATTGAAAAATACCGCAAATAAGCAAATTTCCCGCGAATAAAAGGAGTAAATGTTCCAGAGAGAAATCCGCGAATGTGAGAGTCCACGAATCCGGAGAACATGAATGCGGGGGGTCCACTGTATATGTATCCTATTGTTAAGACTGAAGGTTTGTTCCGCATATGAACAAATGACAAATTTTTTAATCAATTTGTATTTTTTATAGCTAACAAACCTGAAGTCTTAATGTTTACTGCCCATCTCTAGCTACCCCTCTTTGTCATAGTTCGTGGGGAAAGATTAAATACGTCACGAGGTGGTGCATGGTCTCTGACCAGCTATCACCTTGTACATGGAGGAGTTGCCAGATCTCACAGATTCCTTGCTTACAATCTTAGATTGTTTTTAACCAGTTACCAGCTAGTGCTTGGAAATATCCTGTTGTTAAGACCTCAAGTTTGTTAGCTATGAAAAATGCAAATTGATTAAAACATTTGTCATATTAAGTCATTTAGGGAACAAATGCCTCATTTTCCCATCTTTCCCACAGTTTGGATCTTATTACCTTACTGCTCAGGATGCTTTGTATGTGCAAATTGGTGCTGTTTCTCAGTTGGGTGGTCAGACTGGACATTGTTCACCTTACAGAGATTTTTAAATTGTCCAGGTGGTTTTCTGTGAACATCTGTGGTGGAGTGGTAGCAAGGAAAGCTTGTGAGGCATCTCAAAATGTCATTATGAACGACAGTAATACGTCTCATGGTCTCTCTGGTATAGTTTGTCCACAGGGAACACCCATAGATATTGTAGCAATCAAGAGGAGTAATGCTATTAAACAAGTTGAGAACCTTTTCATCTCATTGGGTGTACCTTTTCATTCAATTGGGTGTTTCACTGTCCAGTAGTCTAAAGGTGCAATGCATCCTCCACATTGCAAGGATCCATTGACACTTGTCACCCAAGTGTTCAAGAGACACTTGACAATGGGAAAGGGCCCTCCTTTGATCTACTGTTGTGGCATGGCCACAAAATAGTTGCCTCATGCTGTAGTCCCAAAAATAATGGCTCCTGTATCATTCCTAAAGAGGGTCATTTGTCCTTGAACAGTTCGTGGGAGTGTACAGAGATAAAAAATCAGCTTTGATGAGGACTTCAACCATATCCAAAGTGTCAGAGGAGGCTTCCTTGCAATACAAATTGGAAAATGCTGGATGTATAACTGGCCCTGTTTTTTTTCTCTTTTTTTTTTTTTTTTTTTTTTTTTTTTTTTCATGATGCAATTGTGCAGGATTTTAGGCTCACGGTCCATGGCAGGACCGTGACCAATTTAATAGAAATTTTCGGGTAGGGTTATTGCACAGGAAGGTGTTGGTGACCCTCACAGTTGCAGTGGATAATATTTTCTGGGTATGATGAATATTGGGGCTTCCTTTTAAACATTGAGATTAGGAGTCCCACTTATGCACCCAGGACTTGCTTGCTTCCTGGATGTGGATGGTGTAGCTTATTTAGACTTTACCACTGTGGCTACCCTCGCAGGAGTATATACCAGTGTTGGGCACAGTGTAATGAGTACTTGAAGTGGTTGCAGCACCGTTGGCACCTTGCTAATGTCCATTGGCCTTGGTAAGAAGTTTCGAACAGATTTGCATTGTTAAATACCTACCATTTAAAAGATGATAGTACTAGTGCTAGCAATTATGGTCTTGTTATGCAGTGTATGGATGTTTGGAATTTAATGCCAAGGTCAGTTGAGCATCTGACAAGAGTTTCAGGCCCTTTCCAATTGATCCACAGCAAGATGACACATCTGATTACTATAATTGTGCATTGCCTCTGGTGCCAAACAGCATGTAGGATCTTTTCTTCCACTGCTTAATCGAAAAGTATGCTGATGCCAGTCATGTATATTTTGATTTGAAACTCAAATTCTAGTTTCAGTTATTAGCTCTCATTGCAGGTATGACTACTTAAGAGGGAACTGTGGCTATCACAATTAAAAGACTACATGTGGTGATCATCAACATATTCCTGTAGCAGCTCAGTGTGTTATATTTCTCCTTGTGATGTCCAGTCTGGTAATACATAGTATTCTTGATGTCACACTTCAGTCATTTCAGCAGATACCAAATATACAGATTCTTCCCTATCATGTATGATTGCCAGGAAATTTAGTAGAAGGTTTTCCATTCCTCTATTTTCTCACAAGCAGGGTCTGATTTCTCTTGCGCTTCCAGGAGAAGAATTTCACCACTTGTCTTTGGATGCATTTTTGTTATAACTTACCTTGTTAACATGAAGGACAGTAAACCCTCAAGCACCATATGTATTGGCTTGACTAGTGGTTCTTCAGGCAGTTAGGCCTGTAGATTTTCATTCAGGTTTGTGGTAGTAACTTCCTGGGATTCTCATGTAGCATTTTCCTTTTCAAATTAGCATTTTCCTTTTCAAATAGCAAGGTAGCAAGAATCAAGGCATATACATTGCAGAGAAGAGGAAATAAAAAGATCTCTAACAAGAAGCATGATAATTTACTTGTGTTAAGTGAAGGAAATGAGAGTGCCTATAACAATTCTTGTAAGAAACCTGGAGTGAAAGCAACCCAACTTGTTAATTGCCAGTTACAGGGCCATGCACATATAATCAAAGAGAAAATTCAAATTGATAAAAGCATGACAAGAACAGGTAAATGAGAGCCAACAAACTTCCTATGAAATATATATCAAGAGAAGCAAATGGTGCACATGAGAATGAAGAGGGAACAATTTAAACCTCATGAGAGAAAGAGAGAGGGAGAGACTAGTAAAGAAACATGAAGTGTATATTTTTCATGGCATAAAATTACATTCCCAATTTTATTCTAAGGTGAACTTAAGGTTCAAGGCAGACAGCAGAGCTAAACAGATCAGAAAATATCTTTGAAGACATAAGGCACACTCAGCAATAACGTGCATACCTGTGCAATTTAACAAGAGCAATCTCAATAAATGAAAAATGCAAAAAGGAAAATAAACTCTGGAAAGTAAAGCAAATAAGGCTGACAGAAAATTATTCAATTACAAAGAGGATATCACAAGACAAAAATCATAAAAGGTTGGATAGTAATTATAAATGATTACATTGCACTGTTAAGCAGTCATTGTGAGAATTTAGTTTCCATTAAGGAGAGGTAATGAGTCAATTTAGCAATGGCAGCTGAAAGCAAAAATATTTAGTTACTTCAGGCAAAAGATACAGTTATTAAGAGCAAATGTTTAACCATGATTATTTGTGATAAAAGTAGCTAGGATGTATAGTGATTGCAAAGATCCATTTGTTTCATAAATGAAAATATAACTATATGTAGCTCTCAATACCTGTTGGTAGAGGACCTTGGGGGCAAGACCCCTGACAAAGACCAATAAGAAATATAGGCCTTTTGCAAAGGGGTATTATTGAATGGATTGAAATTGCATTGTCATAGCCTTATTTAAACAATCTGTGTCCTTTCCATTACCTAAAATGTATACACCACCTCCATGGAGGCATCAGATCCCCGAAGACAAGCTCCTGCTTGCTCTCTCAACTGTAGCAGTGATAGTAGTGGCTAATAGGAAAATAGCAGTGACAGCTCATTTCTACTGTAGCTAAGTAACTACGATTCCCATCAAGTTACCTACTTCACCAAAGTATATTTGAAGGAAGTTGAAGGCCAATATCAAAATTTTGAAATACTTGTCAGAAGTAGTGAAGGTCCAGAGGTAGGCAGTTGGTTGTGACTTAAGAGGTAGACAAAGGTGAAAAGAGGTAGCCAAAGGTGAATGGTAAAATGAAAGAAATAGAATGCATCACAGAAGACAGAGGGGGGCAAAATTGTTCCAGTATTGCATAAGGACTCTTGCTAAGGGTATGAAGACAGGCAATAAATGGTGAGATACCCCAGCGATATTCACATGAAGATACATCAGTTAACACTAATGTATTATCAGGGGGAACCATTGGTTTTAAACGAAAAAGTGGCTGAAATGAAAGCTATGTATTGTAACTTTAACTCAGGCTTTCCAGTTGTCCTTTTGATTAACCAAGATAAAATGACACTAATGTAGCAGTAATGTTTACTTCATATACATGCAACATATGTTAGGGTTGGTAATTAAAGTATCCTTGTATTGATGAATCTTGTTTAATATACATTGTTGACTTCATCTTGATGAGGTTTTTTTATTTACAGGGAGCCAATAAAAATGGGACTGCACCAGATGGAACTAGTTACTTGGATGCTGCAGAAAAGGATGAAATCAAAGTTCTACTAAGATAAACTTTAATACTGTAATTAATTAGGTAGTTGCGAGGGTGCAAGAACTGGGTCACATGTGGATGGCAAGTTGTGGAAGGTTCCTGATGTTGTAGTGAGTACATCATTCTCTTTGGAAGACTCCTCACTGCAAGATCCTGGAAACTTCCATATCTAGAGGAAAGAGTGTTCCTCATTCCATAGGGTGGCCATCTGCCCCTTTGAATATTGTGAATGACACAAAGAATGATTTTCATTTAAGCTCATAGAATCTTCAAATAACATCAAACACACTTTCAGCTGGAACAGCATATTCAAAAGTATATTTTCAGGCTACTTATGTGATAATTAAAAGTGTATTTAATGTCAATATTCTCAAAACGTTTTACAATAATGTAGATGTTTGTTGAATAATTTATTTTAATACATCAATTTCTGATTTAATGTTAGATGACTAAGGCATGAGTGAATGTTTTGTGGTCAATTGTCACCATGATGAGGTAGTTCTATTGTCTTTAAACAGGAATTGCTTTATTAACCATTAATGTATGGTATATGAGAAGAGTTGATGGATGAAAATAGATTTACAGGAGACTTCTGTGAATCTATCATGGGTAAAGAATTAAAAGTCTATCTCAGAGGAAAATTTGGAATTCCAGTCAATCAATTTTTTTACTGTGGTTATATATGATGGCACTCAAGCTTGAGTATAATAATTTTTTACTAATTTTTAGCATAATATAATTTGTCTTTGGTACAACATTTGAAACTAATTAACTTGAATGTTTAATCTTGTGTAACAAAATTATTTAGGGTCTAAATAGGGGTGATAATGTTGCCGTCCAGCGGAGGAAGTCTAAAAGTTGCAATTGCTATGATTGTTCTTGCACCTTAGCAGAGTTAGTAGGAATTCTAAGCGTCCTGTATAATCAAGATTAATAAATTAAACCCAGGGGTTTGACATTGTGTAACAAATGGCTGTGGATGTTATAATAAGGTGGTGGTGGATGCAACTATTTGTCTTACATTCAGAGCTTTGAATTTGCTATATATGGTATGCTATCTGTTGAACTAGTAAAGCTGCCTTGCTATTTAATGTCTATACGTAAGGTTTGCTATACAGAATATACATTGTCAGTTTATACAGTGTTTGTGTGTCTCTTTATAGTATACAGTATATGAATACATGTGTGTATATTTGTATACACATGTATGTCAGGGTGTTAGGTTTTTATCCATCAGTTTCCATACTTTCCCATCGCTGCTTTGTCATTTTTTTCATTTGTGTGTCCTTAGTATTGCTGTCATTTTTTACTCCCAATATAAGCATATATCGATATCCCTCTTTTACACATTCCTCATGTGTTCAGTGTGTTAATACACTTTCAAATTAGTCATCATTCACATTTTATAATTATCCTTTTTAGATGGTCAATTACTTTTGCATTAATGCTTAATGATTTTTCGATACATGGTCAATTGTTTTTGCATTGATGAATAATTTTTGGTTCTATGGTCAATTGCTTTTGCATTAATGCTTAATTTGTGGATATATATTATTAATCAGCAATATTTTCTTGCATCTGGATCTATTGTTTGTAGTTTCTTATTTGTAAGCTTAATTTTGCTCTACACTTGCTTTAACCCACTCATTTTGGAAATTTTTCTTCCATTCACTTTTAGCATCATTAATACTCTCCATGCTGAATAGTTCTGCAGCGAATTGCAATCTATATGTGCTTATCTCCATTGTCACCCCCTTGATGCTCATCAGTATTGTCCATGCTTAAAGCGACATTTCCTACTTTCACTGTACCAGGAGTGGATTTAATTAGATTTAGTTTGATCTCATACAAACCTTTCTAAATTCCAGTCCTTTGAATATTTAGTAAATAAATTTTTTCATATGCATGAACAGATTTTTGATAAATTGGGATAGAAACGGTTACTTTTTGAAATTCTGTTTTTGATACTCTTGTAAATCCCCCATCTTTATATATTTTATTTGATATGATAGTGATTGTCTCAATTATGGGAATTATTTGTGTAAAAAGACTATATCCAAGCTTGTTTGAAATAGTTTTCTTCAATATCCATATTATTTAGGATTTCAGATACATACTTTAAAATGGTTACTCATTGTGTATTGGATAAAAGATATTATTGATTTTGCTAGATTATAACTTGGTGTTCTTATGGCTGACAAGACTGATTTTAAAGGAGTATTTTAAGTAGGAGAAGAATTAGGGAGAAAGGAAGAATATCTGATAAAAAAATTAAGAAAATTATATTAAGCAGAAGGCTGTCAATAAACAAATTTATCAGTAATGTATTTGGTATACATTAATATGATTAATGGATATATGGATGGTGCTTAATGGTAATATTTAAAAAAAATGGTAAGAAATGTATAATTTAACATGGTTGCATTTGAAATTAAATTTATTTTTTGTCTTAAAAAAAGGAGCAAACAGGGTTAGTATTCCATGGTTGAAAGTGCTTTGGAATTAGAAAAGGTGATAATAAACCAAGAAAACTAAAATCATTTTGTTAATACATAAATTCATAATTTAAACTATATGTACAAAAGTAATTTTGCTAATTAAGTCGATATTTTTAGTTCTACCAAAAATACTTTTGCTATGTATTGTACAGTGAATCAAGATGGCTATTTAGTTAGAGTTATATTGATTCCCATCTCTATTTCCACTTGAAATTCATCAGTTATGACAATAATAATGCTTTAAGACAAAACAGATATAGGACCAATGCAAAAACACTGGTATTACTATTGCTAATCATATTCTCTTCCACTCAGTTGTAAGATAATTTCTGGCTCATTTAAAACATCAACAGTGATGTTAATAGTAATAAAAGAAGGCAATGCAGTACTAGTGGTAATGAAATAAGGCAATGCAGTACTTGTGGTAATTAAATAATAGTAGTACATACTAAGAAAAAATAGAAAACCAAAGAATAAGATTAAACTTAAAGAAAATGAATATTGTTTTAAACACTTGTCTTCGTAACTGAATTCAGCACAAAATAATGATGAAAGGGAAAAAGATGGGAGAATAAGAGATATTGACAGGAACTCAAATAAGTTGTCCACTTTCACATTGTCAAGCTCTGCAAGGGCAAATGCAACATTTCCAAGGCTCTCCAGAACAGCAAAGATTTTGTAGTCATTTCCCTTGGAGTAGGGCATGATGCAGTCCACGAACTTTCAAATCCTATGAATTTTTGAGGATTTATAGGAAGGGGCCAAAGTATTTGTGAGGATTTTCACATCCCACAATCCAAGGTTGTACAGAAACAAATAAGAACTAGGTATCAGTCTCCATTATGAAAGCCATTGATGTCCTTTAATCTCATACTGTAGCCCACCTTTTTAATATGCCTAACATAATTAGCTTTCGTTTTAATATTGTTTAGTCCACATAGTGCCAGTTCACAGTGTCTGGATGACAATTACAAGCATCATAAAAATGCCCATTATGAGACAATAATGCTGAATGGTTGAAAATTTTTGTGCTTTGAAGAAGCCTAAGAGGGAAGAACATCATATTGGAATTTCTAATTTTGCCCCCAAAATTGGCACTAGAATTTCATCATCGTTATAATTTTCTTCAGTCCACTTTTTAATATGTTTGAAATCATTATTGAACCTCATTCAGCAGCAGCTTTATCCCAGAGGTACATTTATTGTCACTTTAATATTGCAAATACAGTTGCTCAGATTGTACCCTAAGTTGTATACTTATAATATGCAACTTAAGTAGAGTTTCTTACAGGTTCTGAGGGTCTGTTAGGAATCAAATGCAAGGCCATGGTGTTTTTTCTTCATTCTATGTCTTAAGACTGCATAATTTCTGATCTTTTTCTATGAGGCTCTTATGCCCTTCTAACTAGGTCTGTTGCTCATCCAGGGACACACTGGGTTAAGAAAATAACTATTATATCATTTTGCTGCATTTAAGCATTTTACACATTGCAGGCATCCAAAGTCTTTGATGTAAATCCTATATTAGATTTTGTATTGAACGCTTTTTTCAAGAAATTTGTTGTCTTTTTAACAGGTTGCTATTTTTGTGGTTTGTAGTCAGTGTAAAAGTCACTTTCCTGAGATTAAGGTCAGGAACATGATATGTGTAGCACCCACCCAGACAAACACTTGGAACCCTTA
Organism: Macrobrachium nipponense; assembly: GCF_015104395.2. Lineage (NCBI taxonomy): Eukaryota > Metazoa > Arthropoda > Malacostraca > Decapoda > Palaemonidae > Macrobrachium > Macrobrachium nipponense. Next base: position 144,298,967 of record NC_061107.1, read on the forward strand.
TGATGTGGGTCCTCAGGATTGAGCACTTCACAAACTCCTTGATTTTCATGGCCAATTTCATCTGGCCATGAATAATAGCATTGCCTATCCTGTCAAGTCACCTTTCCAGCACATTGTTTGAACTACTTTATGGTGCAACAAAAATTTTAGGAAAGATAGTCATGCAAACAATCACATATTTTATGTGATGGTGTTGATGTAAGCCTGTTGAATGCTTTCATAATATTCTTTGCACATCAGTTACTCACAACCTACAGTTTTATGTCTTAAAAATCTATCAAAACTTTTTGGATGTCTGAAAATTTTTACAGCTTGGTCTTTCTTTGCATCATTAATATCATAGAGGATTCCACAAGGGCTATTTAAACAATTCTATCATTATATCACAGTACCCGTGAGAAAATAAAATGGTGTTATATTACAAAAGTTTTTGTACATTTCATCAAACACTAGGAAGTGAGCTTGTTTGAAGATGCATTACATGTACTTTACATGCATAGTAGCAGTGCTGAGTGGGTGAAAATTATGTGAGAGGTATTTGTTTTTCTCTAAAATTGAGTGCAAGGCATCAATGTATGCTGAATACTACTAGGTATTTCATCCTTATGTTTCAAGTTGGATTTTAGACTACTATTCAATGCTGACATTTATAACAACTACCACGTGTACCCATAGGCTTGAATGATTCGCCTGGTAGATACACCTGTCAAACTAGGTCTTATGTTTTTTTTATATGATTAAGTAATGTGAGTGAAGCAGAAAAAAAATAAACAAGATGTAAGAAATACTACAGTAATTAAAGATATACATAAGTACTACAAAATTTGGTAATGAAGTGTGCAAGTAAATTATGAATGGATGTGAACATGAATCAAGGATAGGTAATGGGTTTGAAACTTTCAGCATTCAAGTCTTCCCAACCACATCCTGTTCAGTATTCACTATATCTTGTCTTTTTTTTATACATACATTAAAAAAGTAAAAACTAGTAAGAAAAATAATCAAGAGATAATGATGGAATACAGTTACTAGACTGGAAGGAGGAGCTGTAAAATTAATATTTATAGTTTCTTCATCCATCATGATTCCAAAAAAGTATAATACATACTTGTGTTACCATTCCAAATAGACAACTCAAGTCAATAAAGGTAAAAGTTAGCATGCAATGTAAAGTAAATCCAATAAACTTATTTAACACACAACAACTACATTTTACCAATGTGATCGTCTGTTGAGACTCCTCCAATACCCAAACATTGATGGTTAAAGACATATCTTATATTTCACAGCTAAGAGATTCATATGAACAAAACTGTAACTGCTTTTATGGATTGTATATGTAGAAGTACAGTAGAATAGAAAAAAAATGCACATAGGCAAAAGTATACACACAAGGTCAGTGACTGCATGCACAATATTCTTACTACTGAACTGGTACACACTATTCAAGTTTTCCCTCTACCATATATACATACTACACACCCAGTTTCTATGGTTCAGACTGTGTAAGATGAGTTGAAGTAAGATGATCCAGTGTATCTCTGACATAACTCCACTCCTCTGACTGCTGAGCGAATGTTGGTTTCAGAGTTAACATAATACTAATGTACTGTTCTGTCTGTACAGTAGGTACCCACAAAAAAAAAAGTTTCATGCAAGAATAATAATGAATGCAATACAACATTTCTCTCTCTTTCAGTGCATACATGTCTTACGGAATCTATCTTTATGTAGTAATCAGACAAAAAAAGTACTGTAGGTGCTTATTTTCAGTTATGTTCATTACTTACCCTTCCAGAAAAATTGAACACAACAGAATAATATTAATGAGAAGAATTTCTCTCTCTCTCTCTCTCTCTCTCTCTCTCTCTCTCTCTCTCTCTCTCTCTCTCTCTCTAATCGGAAATGGGACTTCACAGCACATGCTAATAACAGGATTAATAATAAAAGTAAAAATAATTATTTTGCTAAAATGATTACTTAGGTCCAGATGGATTCAAATCCAGGGTAATTGTAGAAAGAGTGAAGGAAATCAACCTTGGGACAAAGAGAGGCACCAAATGATTAGGAATTGCAAAGTATTGCACCATTATTCAAAAGGGCTTCTAAGGTGAACCCTGGAACTAAAAGTCCATCTATTTCACTTCAGCTCCTAGAAAAACACTAGAGTCTGTTAAAGCATATGATGTGATAAGATTTAAAATCAAACTCTTTGTGTATAGTCATCTTGAAATTTGTAACTGAACGTTGTGTTTAACCCTTTAGACTTCTTACATTACATGTTTGGTACATAGAAGTAGATCAGTTAATTACTCTAGTCAGAAATTGCAGAGGGCATATGGCAAGGTGCCACATAAAGAGTTAATGACAAGAGTACAGTAGTTATCGATGGAGAAGATTGGATTTAAACATCACAAGTTGTGTGGTGCAAGGTTCAGTGTTTGCTTGGTTTTTCATCCTCTGAAATAAATTACTTGACCATCAGGCTGACTAGTAAAGAAAACATCCTTATTAATGACATGAAAGTGGATGTTAGTGTTGATAAACGATATAAAGGTTACCTGAAGAGAGTAGCTGAATGGTCAGTAGCATGGCAGATGTCATTCAACTTGAATAAATGCAAAGAATAACAGATTTTAGAAATAGGATTGCCAAAAATGGCCTGCATGGTGAGATTAAGAAGTTATTTTCTAGAGAAATGATCACTAGTGACTTGCAACTTCCATTGTCAATTTACTACTAAGGCATGCAGGACAATTCTAACCTTACATGATGTCCTATTCAAATCTCACTTACAGGATATGTACTGTTTAACTCGGGGTCTCCATCCCAGAGGAAGTTTATACAAGGGGCTAGAAGCAATACAGCCACAAACAATCAAGTGGACACCTTGGTTATCAAAGGTGCCAGAACTCTGTTTGTTCTCAAGAAAAGCAGCAATATTTGAGATAAAGTGATAAAAACAATTGGAATCTTATTTGCCTCGAGTTAAACAACAATCCATTAGATGGAAAAACGAAATGGTTCAACAACAGCATCTGTGGAAATGGTCTCATTATAGAGCAGACTCCCAGCTGAGAGTATGAAGAGTATCAATGTAGGGCACTTCAAGAGCTGATCACATACTGTGAATTTTTTTCAGAGATTTCCTACTAGATGTACTAGTAAAAGACTAGTCATATAACCTAAGTAATACTGATACATATACTACTGTGTGTATATATATATAATATATATATATATTATTATATATATATCTAATCATAATTAAATATTATATATTATATAAATATAATATAAGAATATATAATAATATAGTATATATAGATATATATAATATATATATAGTTAATAATATATAATTATATAATATATATATAGCTATATATATATCCTAAAAGGCAAACCTGATCAGAATCATATCTTGCTTCATTTATCTTTGTGATATTTTGCTTGTAAAATTCCACAGATCTTAAGTTAAGCTGCAGAATGTAATTGGTGTTTCTTCGTTTCACACAAATTCTTTTGAAAGTATTTCTTGCAAAAGATACGCCTCGTTGGCGTGGTTGGTATGGTGTTAGCGTGCCACCTCGGTGGCCGCGAGTTCGATTCTTGAGCATTCCATTGACGATAGCTAGTGGGTTCTATTGGCATTGACCCTCACACAGACCAAGAATTGGTTCATGAATAAATTTTGGCAAGGGGTGGAATGGGCCAAAACCTAGGTTAAGGAAGGCAGTGACCCTAAAAAGATCAAAGTTATAAACGTGAGTTGAAAACATTAAGTGCGGCCATGTCATTGACAGAGGCACAAGATCGCAGAAACTTGTGATGTCCATATTCCTTGGCAAGGGTATCAAGAGTGCTCGTTAACTCAAGACATTGCTTAACAATATTAGCTAATTTTTGCTGCATAAACCACTTAAACTTCATAAAGCACCGCATCCTTTGCACAGCCTATTGCTGATTTAATTTTTGTTACCACACCTGCTGTTTTAACATTATCTGGCAAATGCTTTCATGTAAATTGCTGAAGCTTTTATTATTTTTTTTTATAGTGGAGATCATTTGTTGTACCACACCATACTCAGCACATGAAGAAACTACAGATTACCCTTTTCTACAATTTCTTTAACTATAAACTTTTCTTTGATTGTAATGGGAAAATGCATAAAACTTGGTTGATGTTATAAAGGCACCAACACTGACAAAATGAGCAACGTTTGGCTAACGAACAAGACCAGACTTTAAAAGCTTGGTATCTGACCAATTTTGTGACTCACCAACAGGCGACAAGATTTGATGGAAACAAACTAGTCCCTTCGTGATGTTTGTGTGTGCATTTTATAGTTTTATAGTGTACCATACTTATTTTTTAAAGTATTTTGTTCTTAGGCTTACAATGCATGTACTGTCATGTTATACAGGTATACAGTATATGCACAGCTGTATGTAGTGTATTTTAAAAGTTTTAACAGTTTCCTGTAATAAAGGAGTTTACATTATTTTTCTTTCTTTTGTTACATTTGACTATATATTTAATGGAGTATATGTTCCTTATTTGAACTTGTTTTTAGTATAGTATTACGTTAATTTCTATAAGCTTGTAACAATTACAGTTAAGTCCCTTTTATTCAGTGTATTAGTGTATTATATAGTGTAGTGTTTGTTAATAGTTATTACTTATGTTTTTCCATTCCTCTGTTTATTATACGTTATTAATAGTTTACCCTTAAACTGTAAACTCAGAAATATAGCAGCTTCAGACCAAAAGGAGTTATTTAAAATATTTGGGTGGGTGGTAGTTTTTATGTATTTTATGATACCTGGTACACCTGTAGAAGCGTATCTTTAGAGAAACATTGTAGCTTATTCGATAGCAAGGACCGATTGATTGATTTATGAAATTTAGGCTGTCAAGCCAAGCACTTGAGCTCTTATGTCCATTCAGCACTAAGATAGTGAAAAGATGGAGTTAGAGTGATTGGACAGCAAAAGTGAAGATGAAGAAAGGAATGGGGGTAAAGACTAAAAAGTTGGTGCTGCCTGGAGCCAAAGGGTTGTTGCTAATACCCTTTAGTAATGCCTACAGTGCATCACATGAGTTGTACTAACAGGGATTAGGTAGCTATGGAAAAAAACTTTAACTACAGCACTCTTTGACACATATCTGTTTAATCGCTTGCTTAAATTACTCCTCCTTCCATGCTATACACGCTTGTAGGACAAATAGATGATGCATGGCAGGATGAAAATCAGAACAAGTGCATTGAACGTTAATGTAACACTTGAATAAGCTTACAAATATTTAATTGTATGTTTATTTATTGTTACTTCAGCTGCTCGAGACTTCCGAATACATGGAAACCATATAAAAGGGACTTTCCTGTATACAGCGCAGTACAGAACCTACTGGCGTGCTTTTTCTTTAAGAATAATTTGATCCCATTATCACTTGTTATTCAATCTGACAACACTTTTAATGAAGTATTTTGATTAATTTGATCATCTTTAAATTAGAATTTTAATGTTTTAATACTTTTTGAACTCCTATTGTTAATGTCATTTAATAGAATAAAGCTGATAATTTTACCGTGTTTTTTGTTTATTTTTTTTTTTACAACTATCCTCCAAATATTTTACAGTTGCTGTCCATCAACTGATTTTATTGATTTATTAAAGATTATCTGGCGTCGCAACTACTAATGGTTATTGACGCCACTACAATGGAATATATAAAGCATATATATGTATATCCGAACGAACAAATACATTCATACACACTTACATACACACACAAGACAAAATGATTAACTTAAAATAAAAACATTAAAAACTCACTAAAATTTAATAAAATGTATTTAATAAGGGAAAATCCCCATGAAAAAAATCAATGAATAATCGTAAAACCTATTAAACTTAAAAGATTAGAAGTAAAAATTAAATCTTATTTAAAATACCAATTATTAATAAAATTAAACAGGGCGCTTTCATTAAAATCTGCCCCTAAAATCTTGGGAAGGTACAAGCCACCTTCAGTTCCCCTGCAGTTTGGAGGAAAGTACCCCTCTCTCTCACCTGACAGACTGGGGTACTTAACTGTCAGGTGTCTGATTGTCAGTGGTACCAAGCATTTGTTACAATAAGGCTGATGATCCCCACTCATCAGAAAGCCATGTGTCATTTTTGTATGGCCTATTCTAAGCCGACCGAGTATTACTTCCCTTTGCCTAGTCATTGATGAATACTTCCAAGGAAAGATGGTGGTAGCTATTTCTTTCATTTCTTGGTTTTCTAGCTCCCAACCCATGCAAATTTCCAGGAATCAAGGAACGCTGATTTAATGACCGGATACATATCATTTGCAGGGAGTGCGCAACTAGCTATATTGTTTTCGCAAGCGAGTCTGCTACTTCGTTTCCTGCCACACCAACATGTGCAGGGGACCAACAGATAGATACTTTACTACCACTAATCTTAAGCAACTGAATCCACTCTATAAAATTTCAATTATGATAGGATGGAGTGCATTATAGTGACCAACAGCTTGCAAGACACTCAGTGACCCACAACATATAACAAACTGTTCTCCAGAATGACAGGCAATCTCTTTAAGAGCAATTAGGATTGCATTACATTCTGCTGTAAAAATAGATGACTGATCTGGCAGCCTTCCACTCTTATTAAAATTGGGAAATACAACTCCATAGCCAACGCCTGCTTTTAAACAACATCTAAATGGGGCTATCTCCTGATTATGTGGGATTCTGGATTAACAAGGCTTTAATATGCATATATAAATTATATATATATAAATAAAATAAATTTATATAAAGCATATAATATTATATAATAATATTATATATATATATATATATAGATATATATGTGTGTGTGTGTGTGTGTGTGTGTGTGTGTATAGATCTGCATCTTTTCCCACTTTTATCAGGGTCGATGTTTGACAGCTTTCCTCCACCTGGCTCTGTCAAACACAGACTCCTCTGACATTATTGCTTGTCTCGCAGATCTTCTTGAACTATACATCCATCCACCTTTGCTTTGGTCTTCCTCTTGCTCACCCACCAGGCACCTCCATATGCATCACTCTCCTCCCTACAGTATATGTCTCATCACTTGTCATCACATGGTTATACCACTGTAATCTTTCCTGGGCCTTCTTTGATAGTTCTGCATCTTTAGTAGTTCCTCTTATTCTTTCATTCTTGATCATGCCCATTTTTACCACTCCACACATCCACCTGAGCATTTCCAACTCTGCCTCATAAAGCGCCTCATAAAGGTTCTTCTCTGCACTCTCTTTACCGACCATGTTTCTGCTCCATACATCGCAGCTAGTCTTATACACTCTTCCTTTAACCTTACGTTGATTGTGCGGTCGCACAAGACACTTGACATCTTTCTCCAATTTTTCCATCCAGCCTGCCCTGTGTGTGTTGTTTCTACATCCAAATTTCCATCATCATCTGTTGAACCAAGATACCTAAATTTTCTACTCGGTTCAACCTTGTCCTTTCCATACCAATCACTGAGTCTTGATCTTCATTAAAACTTAAGTATTCAGTCTTCTTTCTGCTGATCTCTCATCCTTTGTCTTCCAGTAGCTTCCTCCATTGCTCTAGTTTAGATTCCACTACCTCTCTGTTGGTGCTACATAATACTGTGTCATCAGCAAACAACATGCACCAGGGGAATTGATATCTTATTCCATGAGATAGCACATCCATAATCAGGTCAATAAGATACTGACTTAAAGCAGATCCCTGATGTAAACTAACTCTTGTTGGTATCCATTCAGTGAACCCAACACTAGTACTAACCTGCTTGTTTGCTCCTTCATACAATGGACCAACCTCAAATCCCTGTCCGGTGTTCCCTTTACTCACACACACTTTCGAACCTCTTGGCGTGGGACTTCATCACATGTCTTTTCCAGATCCATAAACACTATTTATAATCCTTTCTGCTTTTCCCTGTGGTTTTCCATCATCGATCTGAGGGAAAACTGTATGTCATTCCTCTTCCTGTCATGAAACCAAGCTGCTCTTTACCTACAGATGTTTCTTCTCTAATTCTTTGATCCATTATTCTTTCCCAGATTTTCATGGTGTGAGACATTAACTTTATTCCTCTGAAGCTTGCACACTCCTGGATGTCATCCTTTTCTTTAGATATAGGAACACTAAAGCTTTCTCTCCATTCTTTTGGTATCTTTTCCTTGTATATATATATATATATATATATATATATATATATATATATATATATATATATATATATATATATACACACATATATAAATATATGACTGGTAAAAATGTTCTGTTACAACAGAATTCCATCTAATAAAAGGAGCCCATAAAATGCCAAACTATAGAGAAAATACTATATTTCAGAGATTGCTGTCTCCCTCTTCAGGTAGATGAATGAGAAAAGTTACAGAAAAGGTGGTATTTATACCAAGAGATCCATCCACAGATAAGCCAATTTAGGTCACTCCCACTGATAATCTTCCTTTGATCCTCTTAAGTGTTGGTTGAATGAAAACTTTATCAATGACATCTGTATCCCATGTGCCCTTTGAGATGTTCACTACCTGTCTCTGTTTAATGAAGGCCGATTCCACCATCTGACTTTTGTACTGGCAGTTGCTGCTATGAATTATATGTGACAAATTCTAGTTTATTCTGTGGTTATGTTCATTTATATGGTTGAAAACAGCTGAGACCATTGTCCATACCTAACTGACCATTTGTGGTGTATTAATCTCTGGGGAAGTGACTTTCCTGTAAACCCGATGTAAGATTGGTCACAGTCCAGGCATGGGATTTCATAAACGCCTGTGTTCTTGGGGGATGTCTTTTGTTGGACTTTAATCAGGAAAATCACTTCCCTGGAGATTAATACAACACAAAGGGTCAGTTAGGTATGGACAACAGAACTCAGCTATTTTCAACAATATAAACGAACATAACCACAGAACAAACTGGAATTTATCACATATAATTTATAGCAGCAACTACCGGTACAAAAGTCAGATGATGGAATGGAATCGGCCTTGATTAAATAGAGACAGGTTTTGAACATCTCAAAGGGCACATGGGATACAGATGTCATTGATAAAGTTTTCATTCAACCAACACTTAAGAGGATCAGAGGAGGATTATCAGTGGGAGTGACCTAAATTGGCTTACCTGTGGATGGATCTCTTGGTATAAATACCGCCTTTTCTGTAACTTTTCTCATTCATCTACTTGAAGAGGGAGACAGCAGTTTCTGAAATATAGTATTTTCTCTCTATAATTTGGCATTTTATGGGCTCCTTTTATTATCATTATATATATATATATATAATATATATATATGTATGTATATATATATATATATATATATATATATATATATATATATATATATATATATAATCCAAGGCGGGTCAGGGAAAGGCACTATCCATATGCATTTTATTAAAATATATGCCGACGTTTCACAACTCCACATCGTTGCATTTTCTAGGCTGCAAACAAGCGAACATGGCAATCAGTAAACTAATAAAATCCGAATTACATATTATAATTAAATTAAAACATTCGGAATATAATTGATAAAACATTTACTTAAAGAACAAGCAAATGGCTGGTGACAACCTACCCAGAAGGAAGTTAAAAACATATTACTGTACTCGTATAGAGTTACAACGAGAGAGAGAGAGAGAAGAGAGAGAGAGAGAGAGAGAGAGAGAGAGAGAGAGAAAACAATAACAAACATACAGACAGAGATAAACAGCTCAACAAGACCATCAGGCAATAAACAATTGTGTGGATGACGTTTGGGAGTTTAACGGTGGTACGGTCAATTTGATAATAATGGATTCCAGTATTGTTAAGTCGTTTTCTTTTTCTACCTGTCCTACTATTGAAAAATCTTTATTGTCTATATAGGTTTTACATATTTTTGAATGGTTTTTAATTTTAGATTGTTCAGGGCTAGACAATCTGCTCCCAATTCTGAAGCTGACCCTTCTATGAGCATCAATGCGCACTCGCAACAGCCTCTTTGTACATCCGACATAGATCCCCTGACTACATCTGGGGCACTTGTACTTATATATAACGTTGGATGTAAACAAAGTACTGAGCTTGTCTTTGAACTTGAAGAGAGAGCCAACTGTTCGGGGATTCTTCGGAATGAGTTTCAGGTTGAGGGCCGGTAATTCTTTTTGAATGAAGGTTAAAATTTCTTCGTGAAAGTGTCATCTTGTATGTAGGGGAACGCCGCGTACAAATTCATTTTAGGGACAGTGTGATATAGGGGAGGTGGCGTCATCTTCTTATTCAACATACTATTTAACTGTCTGAAGAATGGTTTTGATGGAAAACAGTTGTTCCTGAAATAGTTTGAAAGAGTTGTTATTTATTCATGAAAGATCAGCCAATTAGATGGCAGAGTAAATGCCCTGTGGAGGAAGTAGAAACAGCGTTTAATTTAAAACTGAAATAACATGAGCTATAAAAATTCATACCTAAACCCGTAAACGTATATTTACGATATATACCCGTGTGGAATCCTACAGAGTTCTTGGAAACAAGAACGTCCAAATATGGGAGTTTACTGTTAGATTCTTTTTCTAGCATAAATTTTATGTTAGGGTGTTGGGTATTGACGAAGTCCAAGAAAGAATCTGCATTAAAATCTTGTTGAAATAGGGCAAACGTGTCATCAACATAACGTTTATAAAATAAAGGGAGGAAGGATAAGGGGCAGGTGTCCATTATGAACTCTCTGGAAGAGCACATAATGGACACCTGCCCCTTATCCTTCCTCCCTTTATTTTATAAACGTTATGTTGATGACACGTTTGCCCTATTTCAACAAGATTTTAATGCAGATTCTTTCTTGGACTTCGTCAATACCCAACACCCTAACATAAAATTTACGCTAGAAAAAGAATCTAACAGTAAACTCCCATTTTTGGACTTTCTTGTTTCCAAGAACTCTGTAGGATTCCACACGGGTATATATCGTAAAGGTACGTTTACGGGTTTAGGTATGAATTTTTATAGCTCATGTTATTTCAATTTTAAATTAAACGCGGTTTCTACCCTCCTCCACAGGGCTTTTATTCTGTCATCTAATTGGCTGACCTTTCATGAATAAATAACAACTCTTTCAAACTATTTCAGGAACAACTGTTTTCCATCAAAACTATTCTTCAGACAGTTAAATAGTATGTCGAATATGAAGATGACGCCACCTCCTCTATATCACACTGTCCCTAAAATGAATTTGTACGTGGCGTTCCCCTACATACAAGATGACACTTTCAGGAAGAAATTTCTAATCTTCATTCAAAAAGAATTACCGGCCCTCAACCTGAAACTCATTCCGAAGAATCCCGAACAGTTGGCTCCCTCTTCAAGTTCAAAGACAAACTCAGTCCTTTGTTTACATCCAACGTTATATGTAAGTAGTACAAGTGCCCCAGATGTAGTCAGGGGATCTATGTCGGATGTACAAAGAGGCTGTTGCGAGTGCGCATTGATGCTCACAGAAGGGTCAGCTTCAGAATTGGGAGCAGATTGTCTAGCCCTGAACAATCTAATATTAAAAACCATTTAAAAATATGTAAAACCTATATAGACAATAAAGATTTTTCAATAGTAGGACAGGTAGAAAAAGAAAACGACTTAACAATACTGGAATCCATTATTATCAAATTGACCGTACCACCGTTAAACTCCCAAACGTCATCCACACAATTGTTTATTGCCTGATGGTCTTGTTGAGCTGTTTTTCTCTGTCTGTATGTTTGTTATTGTTTTCTCTCTCTCTCTCTCTCTCTCTCTCTCTCTCTCTCTCTCTCTCTCTCTCGTTGTAACTCTATACGAGTATAGTAGTATGTTTTTAACTTCCTTCTGGGTAGGTTGTCACCAGCCATTTGCTTGTTCTCTAAGTAAATGATTTATCAATTATATTCTGAATGTTTTAATTTAATTATAATATGTAATTCGGATTTTATTAGTTTACTGATTGCCATGTTCGCTTGTTTGCAGCCTAGAAAATGCAACGATGTGGAGTTGTGAAACGTCGGCATATATTTTAATAAAATGCATATGGATAGTGCCTTTCCCTGACCCGCCTTGGATTGTTCTTCGAGCTGTTGCTCCGGAAATTGGAGTTATATATATATATATATATATATATATATATATATATATATATATATATATATATATATATATATATATATAATATATATATATAATATATATATATATATATATATATATATATGTGTGTGTGTGTGTGTGTGTGTGTGAGTTGAGACTCACCCTGATTGGATACACACACACACAAATGTTGGTCAGATTGGTAAATCGCTTGAAAAAAGTAGAATTGAAGACAAGAAAAGGTAAGAGATATGCATAGGATAACAGTGCAATTTTCGTTCATGTTATGAGATAACCATGCTATTATTGGGCAAGCGATAAAGAAATTATCTATTGTAATATTTTTGCCACATTGGATAGACTCTTAGTTTTATAAAAGACAGCTTTGATAAGAATACGAATATCAGCCTAGTAATGTATAACCTTGGCCTGTATAATTCAGATGGAACATATAAAATGAACAGACTTTTAAAGAATGTAGTTAAGCCTGGTCCAGATATAAACAACGCAACACACTTGATATTTTCCATTAAGGAACAATTTAGTATAGGTTTTTGTGCGAAAACAAGATTTAAAAATAGGTGTCTGCAGAAATCTAAAGATTTTCAGTGTTCCTGTGCACTTAGCTTTCATTTTGTGTGAATTGTAAATCAATTTTCCCATGTACCAGTCCTTAGGAAAATGGCTGTTAACAGATGTAACTTGGTAGGACCACGTGCATATATTTATATTATACTTGACCACCTCTGACCTATTGAATCCCTTTTTTCTTAATCTGACGAAAAAAAGTAAATTTCTATCTCTCTATATGCACATCATGGCCTCTTGAGTATGGATTCTTTTTCCATATATTATTAGCAAGTAGGTCTAATGATGTGGAGCTAACCGCAGTTGAAACATGATATAAATATCAGAGAAAAATTATCACTCTGTAATAATGAACTGTCAGTTGATTTGCTTTGTTTTTTAATTCTGTTTATCTTATGTAACTATCTGTGTATTTGTCTTATATTCCTCTTTTCAATTTTATTTAATTCTTGGTAGTTAGTTCTGATGTGTTTGATTTTATATAATTTTAGTGAGTGTTTTTTTTATTGTGCTTACGTACCATATTTTTTAGATGCATGATGATGGGGTATGTAAGACCCCGAAACTAGTTGCAATAAAGAATGCTTATCCAAGCCCTGGTCTACTTGTTCCCTATTCGACTCCGTTTCCCACGGAATTCTTCTATTGTGTGTATGTATGTATGTGCGCGCGCCACACACACACACACACACACACACACACACATATATATATATATATATATATATATATATATATTATATATATGTGTGTGTGTGTGTGTGTGTGTGTGGGTGTGTGTGTGTGAGTGTCGTGTATATATATATATATATATAGTTATATACTATATATATATCTATATATAATATATATATATATATAGATATATATTGTTCAGGATTTTAAGCCAGAACCAAGGAAAGGTAAAACCTCTTTATAACCAGATTCATTCATCCCTGCCTATTTGCACGTTGCCCCTGTGAACTGGAAGCCTCCATTCTCTCTAAAACCCTCTTTGCTCCCATTGGCTGATCTGGATATACTCTCCACAGGGGGCCCTGGATGAGGGCGGGGACTATCCATGAGAGATTTTAAAAGGACAGTGTTCCAGCCACTCTGCCTCAGAACTTCCTCAAAACTTCCTCAGACTTTCTCAAACCCTGCAGACTCCACTTCACCTCTTCTGCTCCCCTGGGGTATCCCACAAGTGTTCTTATACCTCCGCAGTGCACAGGAATATCAGCAGATAAGAAGACTACCAAACCCAGGATTTCCAGGTACTGCAAGATGTAATTTTTAGTGCAGTCAGGGAATCATTTTGTCTGTATTTCATTCCATTCTTCCAAGGTGACTTTACCCTTTTCTTTGTTTAGCTTCTCATCCCCCATTTGTTCAATGCTGTGATTATTTTTTTTTTGTGATGCTAGCAAACATCCCCTAATTAATTCAAGCAACGTAATAGTCCTTTCTGTGTAAATTCCCAGTCATTTCATGCACCTTGTAATGTAATGTTTTATGCTAAGAGCAAGTAGTGTGTAACATTCCCCACTTGTTCCTCGCCTTAGCACTGATGCTAGAATGCAATCTCTTTGCAGACAAACACTGTGCCTGATTGTGGGAGAACTTGGGAACCCTTTTGAAGAAGACTTGCATTGAAATAACCCGTTTTGCACAAATTCTGATCTCCATGTCTGGTTCATTTCCCAGCCACGTGTTTCCGGTGGATGGACAATCAACCACCTCATTAGTTCCTGGACCTACCGTAACTTAATGTAAATATAGTTCATTTAAAACTAAAGTCCAGAGTTTATGTAAATTCCTCCTTTTTCAGTAATACTGGCCTTCTGCCGTAGATTTTTTGTTTGGAATAACTCTCATCCCTCCAGTCTAGGCCATTTTTAAAGAGTGTTAGACTACATTTTCAGGGAAGAAACGAGCAGGTCATAAAAAAAAAAAATATATATATATATATATATATATATATATACATGCATATATACATATATATACATACATACATACATATATATATATATATATATATATATATATTATATGTATATAATATATATAGTATATATATAAGCGAATACCACAGGAAAAATAAATAGTCAGATTTCGACTATTATTTTCCTGTGGTATTCGCTTATTTATGAAGTCACGTGCATCTACAGTGATTTTTTAAGCATAGTATATATATATACATATAATATATATATATATATATATATATATATATATATATATTAATATAGGGAACATGTAAGCAAGTATATGGCCATGACCAGTTACATGTTAAGAAGATATTTTCCAAAGGACGGGAACATGTGACAATTATTAAAAAATGCTGTTGAGATCTGCGGGAGTTTTGATTTCAATTCTGGCAGAGTTTTACCTAACAAAATTTGCGACATTCATAATTTATGTTTTCGTAGACGCCTGACCTGGATTTATTTTTTAATGGAAAATATGAAGCACACTGGGCTGTTGACATTTGGTCCAGTCTTAACTACACTCTTTAAAAAGTCTTTTTATTTTATATATTTCTTTTGAACTAAATGGGTCAAGCTTATATACATCCCTATGCTGATATCGTGTTATCAAACTAGACTCGATTATATTTCTTTCTAACTTATTACTAGAATAGACAAGTGCTTTAACGTTTGCCCAACTAAAAGTATGATAATTATCTCATAACATACGTAAAAACTTCACTGTTATCCCATGCTATCTCCCTTTTTTGTGTTCAGTTCTCTTTTCAAGTGATTAACCGACTGACCAACATAGAATTTGTCAAATCCGTAAGATGTGTTGAACATAACCTTGGTTGTTGTCAGGAGAGTTGTCTAACGTATATATATATATATAGTATATATATATATATATCTATATATAATGTTGTTTGTTTGAAAATTCACTAATAATCAAGTTTTTCAGCATGCAAAGAATATTTTCTTTAAATTATTTCAATATGGCAGTTAAGAAAGTTTAAGTGTTATATGTTTCTTTTGTTGTTATTGCCCACAAAGTTTTTGTTGTAGTTTCCAATGCATCGTCCAACACCATATCAGGACTAGGGCTACGCACACGAAATACTCTTGAAAATCTTGATGTGAACGCTGTGTTCTTAACTTTATTGTTGAGACCCAAGTAAAAATGAATATACGCGGGAATATTGGTGGGTTTTCTTTATACTTCTCTGAGCAAGGCTGTCTAAACACGCAAGGGTTAAATAATTTGCCAACTCTTGCGATAAATTTTGTCAGTGGCAACATTTCATTTGATCTCATCACCCAGCTAAACCCAAATAAGTCGTCAATGTATTTCAACCATTTTACGTTTCCAAGAACAGTGTTCTCAAATCTCAACAGTTTTTTTTTTTTTTTTCAAAACTTTAATACACTCGCTACAGATAACTGAGGATTTCCCACCAGCATACCAAAATCTTGAGTAAAATTTCCTTTGAATTCAAATTTACGATCAATTAAAATCCAATCAGTTCAATTAATGCATTCTTAGAGAACAGTATACATCCAACTGCATCGAAACTAACAAGCTTGGAATCACCATTAACACGTACATCACTGTATTCATTTATTCATACTATGTACATCATCTCTTATATCAAAATTTGAAAGCGCACCCACCAATGGAACTGCATTTGCATAGATAGTTTGAACTGCACTACAGAAAGAACAATTTTGATAGCATCAACGAGTGCAGACTTGACTCTCGGTGTAGAAAATATAAACAGATAATGGCGATCACGCTATTTTTTAATTGGAGATGTAGTTGAAATATTCTGCAAAGGTCCTGACTTATCAGAAAGATACTCCTGCGGTCATTGGAAGAGATTTTCTAACAAATAGTAAAAGCATTCTTCAGGAGATTTAAGATAATTGAATTTGTTTTGAAGTTACCATATCGACTCCACCAGTGACAGTAGCAAGTGATTAAAAAACTTTCAGGAGAATGGAAATCTTAAATTATAATATTTACTTACGGAGTTACTTCAATCAATCAAACAGAAGCGAAGCCTCCTGATTAAGATGTTTTGATTGGGAAATTTGCCAAAAGAAAAACGGAAAGTAAAGTTTTAAAAAACAACCTTTTTTGAACATGAATGATATGTACAATTTTCCCGCTCTTATAAACATATCCTGAGAGCTTTAATCTTATACAGCTGTATCGCAGTGTTGATATTTTTGTTTTTTGCAGCTTCTTTGGCGTAACTTTTGCGATAGAATGCAATTTTAAACTCTTACCACCAGCATTAGATGTTATTACGGTAATCAATATGCCGAGTGAATCTTCACAACTGTTTTAATTAACTTTTTTTCTCCCTGTTCTTATAAACAGCTGGCTATATTAATGAATCTAAAACCGTGATCATGTAACAACAAGCACTTTTGTGATGGTTGGAAATTTTTTCTGTCTATAACCATTTAATATATTTGACTAACGGGTTACAAGATTTACTAGGATTTACTAGACAGAGAATTCTGGTTTGTACATGATGTGCAAAGTTCTAAGCTACATTAGCTTTGTAATGAATTAAGTACACACACACACACACACACACACACACACACACATATATATATATATATATATATATATATATATATATAAATATATATATATATATATATATATATATATATATATATATATATAAAATGTGTGTTTGTGTATGTGTCCGTGCATGCGTGCGTGAGAGAGAAGAATATCTTCTGTTTTGCTCGTCACCAGACCACAAAAATTTGAGTTCCCGCGCAGTAGCATGCGATGAGAACCATCATATTTGAAACAGCTTTCTTTGATTCCCCGTCTTTGTTGATCGCGATCGACTATCCTTACCCAGTGGGCACAAATGCAACCGCAAGGGCATGTCTCTCCGGTAAAAGGAAAAAAATATCTGGTGCTATGGAAAAACTGCAGAAGAAGACGTGAAGAGAAAGGCACAGGTGATTAAGCATCTGTCACATGGTCGGTGTGTCGCCCTGAAGTGCTGAGAATCATGTATTGATTCATTACGTAAGTTGCTCAGGTACGAGCACTTATTTTCTCCTTTGACAACTACAAATATCTTTGCAGATTTTGGAAGAACAGATTCCTCCATATCATCGGAAACAACGGAGAGACTTAAGGAACACATATAATTCACCACCATGACGTCAACAATGTATTCTCTGATACAATGTAGCTTTTGGTTTCCGTGAAGCCATCCAAAATTCGTTTGCAGATCTATAGTTTTCTTTCTCTTCACATCGACTAACAGGCGAGGTCAGCAGCTCTCTCTCTCTCTCTCTCTCTCTCTCTCTCTCTCTCTCTCTCTCTCACACTTTCATAATGATGCTCATGAGAAGATGATGCTAGCGAAGGAATTGCCTGACTCTTATAGAAAGTGATAACTGAGGAGAGATTCTTGTTTTTATTTCAGAAACAATTACAATGCAGCAAACACCGATACGGATGTGAATTCCGGATCTCGTGTGAGGTAACCTTCTCCGAGATGAATCATGTAACCCGCAGCCATTCTCTCCTACAGCCTTCATATTTTACTTGTGTATGTGAACGATTCGATAAGTTTACAGACCTTTATGCTAGAGAGAAAGATAGTTCAATTATACGAGAACATTTGGTATGCCAACTAATTTTCTCCCCTAATGACGAAATACTCATTCAACCAATATGGCACTTTTTAACAAAAATAAACAGGCGATCTGTGTGAATAAATCAAGTACGTAAATATAAACATTCAACTCCCTTCGTGAATGTCATTTCTTTTTCTACAGACCTTTAGGTATGGAAAGGCAGATATACACAACGGATGAAAATCTCACATTTTTATTCTTCTCATTCTTATAAAAATATAAAAATAAATGCACCTAAGCGATAAGGTATGTGTCTACAAAAAAACTGCAATTTATGAAGATGAAATGAAAATTCAGAACGTGAAAAAAGATATATGGAAAGCAACAGCAGCATGAATTTTAAAATACTTTTGATCAGCAGTCATCGAGTCATGAAAGCTTCCGAGATTCATTGAATTTATGATGTACAATTTTAATGAACATCAGTACTCCGTGGCCTGAGACATTATTATTTTTAAAGCTTTGCCTGCTGCCTTTTTTATCACCCCTCGAGGGCTCGAGTAGCAGACGCCAGCAACCGCTTGAGCAAGAACAGCAATATAGCGACGGCGGTGAGGAGGAGGACAACGACGTCCATCAGCGCGTATTGATGGATGGGCATGTTGGCAGCAGCTGATCTTAGGTGATCTGCGCCCCCGTGACGTAGGACATGCTCGGTCCAGTAGACCGCCCGATCTAGGGATGACGTTTCTTGGTCCTTGAACAGCGCAGACCTTTTCTGGACCTGATTTCGGTACGACTCGTTTTCGATGACTGCTGTGATGGCCTCTGTGACAGAATCGGAATTCAAGGTCTCAATAGACAGTTCCCGGCCAATGCCTAAGTTGACTACCTGACGCACATTCAGGTGTTGGTCGCTCATCAGGGGAATGCCAACCATAGGGACATTGTGGTAAATAGCCTCTTGCATAGACAGTAATCCGCCATGAGTTAAGAAGGCCCTCACTTTCTCGTGTCCAAGAATGTCCTGCTGGGGAACCCAGGCCCTTGTCAAGACATTTTCTGACAGACCTGGAATAGGAGCTCCTTCCCATTTCCATACGATGCGATATGGAAGGCGAGCAAAGGCTGATACGAAAGCGCTGCGCAGGTGAGCAGGTAATTGCTCGCTACGAATGGAGGACCCAAGACTGAAGAAAACTACAGGAACAGGAGAGGAGTCTAAGAAGTGTTTCAGCTGCTCATCTTCCAAAGGTCGTGCATTCCGACAGTGCATACCGCCCACTTCCACAACGTTAGGCAGCAATGGGCGAGGGTAGCCAAGGGAGTAGTGAGAGTTGACGAGAACCATTGAAACATTCTTCTCGACTTCAGACAGAGATACAAATGGATCCTTCAAGAACCTCTGGACAACACCATCCAACCGCGAGAGCACAAGGCGATTTCGCAAGTATGGGGTGATGAACCTGTTGATAAGAAGAAATACAAGGGTTAGAGTTTAATACATTTCTACTATTCTTTAATCGAATTTTTGCAGTCTTTCATGAAGTGTGCTGCCATTATTAGACAAAATCAATTGGTTCATTGATATTTTGTCAATGTAATGTCATGAATGCATAGACGATGGTGAGAGATCTGCATCTTACCTGACTATTGTGTTCACTGTTCTTTCCCAGAGGTTCATGTGGTCTCCATATGGAAGATACTGATTGGGGACATATGCAGGATGCTCAGGGTTTCCGAGGAGGTCAGCAGTCCAGGGTGTGAGTCCAGAAGTAGTAATGTACATAAAGGGGACCTTGAATTTGTGGACAAGGGCTAATCCACACTCATTCATGAATGCTGGCAGCAGAATCAAATCGGGCTTGGTGCGCCATGCGTCTTGTACTCCGGGGTCTCTCAAGAAGGCGTCACAGTACTCTGGCAGATGATGAATGACTTTCTTCATCACTTGTGAGTTAACGTTCTTGCCTCCGCTCGCTTCTCTCATCTTGAAGACGTCAAATTCTCCCGTCACTTTCCGGATCGAGTTCCAAGCGTCAGCAGCCACAAGATCGGTGTAAGAACGAGAGGCATTGGCAGAGGCTGCATGCAGGGAGGCAATGGTGACCTGATGTCCTCGCTGCCCAAGGGACTCGGCCAAGGGCGTGATGATGTTCTTGTGGGAGGTAGACCCTAAGGGCAGAATCATTAATATTCGTGAGCACTCAGACGCCGTTACCAAGGCAACTGTTAAAACAAGTTGCTTGAGCATTGTAAACTCCTTGATCTGCTTTTATTTTTCTGTCTCTCAGACCAATAGACTCTTGGAATATGAGTCTTTATAAAGAGAAGATGCGTATATTTTTCTCGGTCGAAGTCAATAAGAATGACTTGAGTCGAGGAATGCTGGTTGCTTTATGCCTGTCAGAGTATCGTAGCCCTCCTAATATACCCGTTGTGGGAGGGGCTTATTCTATTATACCTTCCAACCATCGTAAATAGTTTTGCCCAGTGATACGGGATTCGTATGTCCGCACGCATAAAACATTCTTTTTCCTCATTGCCGGAATAAACTTGATATCAGTCGATGATAATGTAAAATACTATCTAGAGGAAAAACGAGCCAAAAATGGACTATCGTTTTTTTACCTACAACAAGTTACACATCAGATGCTTTATCTTAAGCGATTAAGTGTTTTAGATAAGCTACTGATGTTGTGAAATGCCTCCCAAAACTCTGCTTTTACTTTCTCTTGTTTCTCTACGACTGATGTTGCGCGAAATAATAATATAAAAGAATAACATTTACACCCTTTTGGTTCGTCACATTAGTTGCAAGAATCATCCTGTGGCAATTCCTACCTTCGCATGCGCATATTATACCTTCTTTTTTTTTCTTCTAACGCAGGTCCTTGTAACAAGTTGGTAACTAAGATACTGATGTTCCTTCATTTTTTTTTACTGTAATTTACGTAACAAATATTTATCTGAGATGTCTGACCAAGACGTTCTTTCGTTTGTCTCATTTGCTTAAATGCTGCAATTTCTTCAGTTACGCCATGACAAGTCGGGTTCATCACCAGTCAGATAAAGAAACGTTACGTTCATTGCGATAATTAAAATTCATTGAAGAGACCTGGATTAGAGGGAAAAAGATTCAGGGAGAAGTCCTTTTAGTTTTGATTCATATGAACCAATCTTTGCGAACGCAAAATGTCACTTTGTTTGTGACAATAACTTGCGTTCATTTTCTTCAAGACCCTGATGAGTTATTTTCATATATAAATCGAGTATAATCATGTAGCTCTGCCTAACTTCGACAAGATAAGTTATATTTTATACTTCGACAAGATAAGTTATATTTTATAAGTGACCAGAGGTCAGATGTCTATTTGCGTAAAAATTTTTGTAAGAAATTTTATGGAAATGCATTGATCCAAGCCCAAATAAAATAGGAAAATAATGAGAATCCTCCCTCTTTGCTTAGGAATTGATTAATGGATTTTTCTTAATTTTCATTTATCATTTATGCTAATGGACGTCCCTGTTAGTCTAGGGGCTGGAATGGGGTCTGTGTGCATGAGAGAGGCAGAGAGTTACTCTTCAGATTTGATAAAAATAGGGTCTTGGCTTAAAAAAAAACAACAACAACACTTGGGTAGACCTCTGCGAAGGTGGGCATTCTCTTGTAATAGCCGATTGAAAATTACTCATTTGAATGAAATAATGAAATTTTCTGCACAATCGAGTCTGAAGAGAACTGAGTATTCCCCATACCTCATTCTCTAATTTACCCAGGATGATGGTCGCAGTGTCTAGGCATATATTTTTAGGTCCAAGATATGCATTTATGTCATTCAAAAATCAGATAAACCAATACCAAGGGCTCATATCTGGCATTCAAAGTCTTGCCGAATCACATTTCCATGGTGATTTACGCTCTATGTCTAGTGTTCTGTGTGAAATTTCGTATTTGTGCTGTAATATTTCAAGTAATTTACAATTTAATTAGAAAACAAAGTCCCAAAGATCAGGTATCATGGACGGCAAACACCAATTTACAGATATCTCTAAAACTTGCACAATTTTCCCTGAACATGATATGCGTAGATTTAAAGCTTTAATTGTGGAAATTATTTGTTCCCACAAAGGCTTTCTTCTTGAAGGCTACAGTCACAAAATCTAGTGCAAAGGACACCTTTCCGTTTGCAGGACCAGGAAGCCCTTGTACATCAGCATATATCCAAATGATTTTGGATCTGTCTCATCAACAGCAGTCTCAAACACACAAAGATTTTCCTTAATTGCAATGCATGCTCTGAGGATGTGAGCCTTGATCGTTTCACTATACTCTGTTTTTTTTCATCTGTCCATCCGCCTGTGGTGTTTTTGTATGGTAACACTGCGCCCTGGGCTTTAGATAGTTACGCTATGTGTAAGTTTTAGGTAAATAAAAGGATATCTGGGTGTACATTTGCAACTGACAAGTGTTTTAATAATTTACTGTATGCGAATTACACCGTTAATATTCGAAATAGGATATTATTATAATCGTTGAATGTAAGCTGAATGTAACTATATAAAGCCCGGGACGCAGTGTTACCATACAAAAACACCACAGGCGGATGGACAGATGGAAAAAAAACAGCGTATAGTTGGAGGCAATTCATTGCTTCCTTGCTGTCGAAATACAAATGAGACCGCAACTCGTTCATTGTCTGAACTGCTAAGCTTTTCTTGAGAACTTGAACCAAGTACGCCTCAGCTTTTGCCAAACTCTAAGACAATTTTGGCTCATGAATGTAGCCAAAAATTGCCCTGGGTTTGATTGGAGAGCGGCTGGTTTTGTTCCAACTTTGTTGGTATAGTCACTTCCAGTCAAATGATGAACTATAGGTAACATAGAACAGAGTGAACCAAGTTGTACAGCCATAGTATGAATAGGTAAGAACCTTGTTGAGTCACCATTGGCTTGAAGGGTGGAGAAATGATTAAAAGGAGGAAGATGATGACATCACTCTCTGGTGAATGTACTACGACGCAGCCAGTGTTATACTTCAGGGAGTTTGCAATATGCAGAGCAATTCTTTCATCAGCTACCTCCATGTAGGAATGAAGTTCAGACAATTCCAGTACTCTCGCATTGATTGTAGACTTGCATGGTTTCTCATGTTTGATTTCACCAACCACCACTTCCAGCTTCAGCTTGTTCTTTGAAGACCCCTAGAACATGTTCATATCCACTGGAAGAAATGAAATGTCTTTCCAGGAATTTCACTTAGTTCTATTGGAACCTGTGTTGGTCGTCGTTTCCTTCCCAAGTCTTTGATGGAGTGGAGATCATAAGTGTCAAAAACAGTCAAGTCTCAAGAGCAAATTTGGGAAATCGTCTCGCATATTCAATTACCCTCCTCCGGCCCCCCGACTATGTTGAGACTTCCACTCCCCTGTAAAATATAAATGAGTCTGCCGAAGTTAGACAGATCTACATGATTATATTCTATTTATAGATTAAAGATTTCTAGCATACATTCTTCGTAAAAAAATGCAAGCCCTAGTACATTTATAACCTCTCACAAAGGAGATAACAAAAAAACAACCTACAAAGTAATATATCTTTCATATATATATATATATATATATATATGTGTGTGTGTGTGTGTGTGTGTGTGTGTGTGTGTGTGTCACAGTCATACTTCAACAGCTGAGTCAGGGGGAACACCTTGTGCAGAGAATTTCCATAAAATTAGACTTTACAAACTGCCTTATTCACCTTTATTTTGTACGCACTAGAGCGTTTCCTAGACATTAAGGCCCCTCTTTCCAAATCCCTTTTCTTTCCAGGGTCTTCCTGTCCTCCTACCTCAATGCTTCCGAGAGAACCATCTAAAAACGCCCCGATATATCCTTCCGCCAAAGTAAACCTTTTACCACTACTTTTTAATTCCACATTTCTCACCAAATTGGACAGAAATGTGGGATTCGCTCTCTCACTCTTTAGTGTTATCTCTCTCTCTCTCTCTCTCTCTCTCTCTCTCTCTCTCGTAGGTAATTGGACACATGCAGTAACATTAATAAAAGGACATCTTAAAGCCTGGTGGTGGAGAGGAGAGGTTCTGGAAGACAACAAAGTCAGCCTGATAGTTCTTATAGCAAGAGGTAAGGCTTTGTTGAATAGTGGAGGAGGTAGGTAACACATCCTTGCTCTGTCCTAGTCAAAAAGGGCACGGCTTGGAATGACTCCAAACTCGAGAGGTGTTATCCTTATATAAGGCTGCCCCACCAGGGAAAATGAAAGCCCTTCAAAGGACCAGACATAGTACGGGTGTACTTCTCAAATGACCCAGTTACAGTTATTGGGAGACCTTAATATTCACGTGTATCCTCACTGGGATCACAAATGTTGTTGTTTGCATACAGTAAGCTCTTGATATCAATAGTGAGGTTTGCAAGACATCTATGCTTATGTTGATAATATTACCAGTTTTCAAGCCTCTCACTAGACAAAACGACAAAACCGTGGTTAATTCATAGTCGCAAACTATGGACTGATGATCAACCAGAGTTTGCGACTATGAATTTTCCGCGGATTTGTTGCGTTGTCAAGTGGGAGGCTGAAAAAAAATGGTAATAGCCTCAACATAAGCATAGATGTCTTGCACGCCTCATTATTGATATCCAGAGCTTACTGAATGCAAACTTCCATAATATTGCCATCAGCATGAATAACACTGATGCTCTTACACCCCTTATAATACATACGGAGAAATTCATTTTTGCAAATTTCGTTCTAATTTTCAGAGGACACGTTTCGACATTCCTAACTTGAAATCATCCTTAGCCATTTTGCCTGTAACCTTCAAGATCGCATTGATTCGTCGTCTAAATTCTTCGAAAAAGATGCACCTTCTCATTAGATTATCTAAACAAGCCGCGGTCAGACTCCAGCATGAAAGGAACACATTGGACTGAAATCGACTATGAGGTTCAGGCCCGTACCCAGAGTTTTTTATGGGGGGCGCCTGTTTTCCCAAAACTGGACCTTTTCATCCATAAATGTCATTGCATATATAGGTAGTATATACAAGATGAAATACTTGGAAATGTTATTTTAGTTATATTAAGAATGGGTATGCGGTCTATGCCCTTCTACCCGATTAGATGTTATTCTAAGTACTGACTTTGGTTAACAGAATTTTACTTAAACTCATTTACAAATATGGTGGCCTATATCATATCCTTATTATCACTTCTGTATTTCCTACTACTAAAGAATGATGTTAATGTTTAATAACGAAATTTAAAAAAAAAAGACGTGCCAAAAAACAAAGGATTGCTGTTTATTACTTTGTAAGTAATAAAGGATAGTCAAAGAAAATATGGACTTGCAGAAATTTTGGGAACGACACCCCTCGCCCCCGACACCCCTCTCGGAACAGGCCTGATTTGTGCTGGACACATCTTTCTAATTATGATAAGGAAGATATTAAAGTTGCTCTATACAGGTGCCAGAATACCAGAGAGAGTTAGTTAAAGAACTACAATAAAGAAATGACCACAAAATTAACTAAAGGGCAGCCTCTAGACAGGAAGTAGACACCGATCGTACTAATATTCTAATTCGGGTGACAATGAATACTCGCTACGAGAGAATACTGCGGCGGCGGAGAGCCTTCAGACACATGATAACTGCCATTGTGATGAAGAACAGTCAGCTTCCGTGATTTACAAATTTGGCCATTTGGAAGAGAAATGCAAGCCTCTTAGGATAATCTACACAGGATATACATACAGTAACAACCCTGTGGATGGGGCTTTAAGCACACCACAACAATACAGCCTCCATAAGCATTTTGTGTATATCTATGGCAACAACAAAAAATCCCTCAAGATGACCTATCAGAGACACTGGGTGTGTGTGTGTGTGCTTTGTAGCTGCTAAGGCAGTAAAGATCATATTGCAACACCCTGTTCTGAATGTCCTGATACCTCAGACTGCATTCTTCCCTCCAGAAGAAGAGCATTGCATTGCAAACCATAAAGACTAACCAGAGACAAAAGATTCTTTCTTGTGAAGCGTTATGAAAGATCACTCCGATCTGTTTATGTTGATAAAACTTCCTTGTTAATTTTAAATTTTTGCTAGGACTCTTGTTTTCAATCAGAATCTTTCACTTTTTACTAAACTGGACACTGGATTGTAGTTTCACTGTAAAACTATGTAACCCTAATGGTGCCAGTGAGTTAATATGGCTGAAACGGCAATGGGCATTAGAATAACAAAGCTATAATCCTTAAGGATAAAAAAGTTAGAAGTCAATGAAGAGTTCTCTGTAAGAGTAATATATGCCACATGTGTATCAGCACGTTATCATTAATATATATATATATATATATATATATATATATATATATACATATATATATATATATATATATATATATTATATATATATATATCTGTTAAAACAGGATACGTCTCAAGTATAAAACGCCCATTAAATCATTCTAGTTTAAAGCTAAGGGCTATATTTCGGTGGACTAACTTCCACCCTTATCAAGTAGTGAATATAGTTCTTAGCTTTAAACCAGAGTGTTTTAATGGGCCTTTTATACTTGATATATATATATATATATATATATATATATATATATATATATATATATATAAAACAAGTTAAGCCTCAATCATTGTCTAATATCAAATTCACTATAGCTTACACTCAAAGGGAATTACAACTCATAAGTGATGTAGACAATGAGCCTTTGCTACAGAAACGGTAAACTATCTACTATGATCACTCTGCTATCCAAGTACAGTGAATTCGATATTAAACTTTGTTTGTTATTTAAGAGTTGTGAATAAAAAAAATGAAAATATTTGCAACGTTACCTTACATATATGATGACAATTTTAGAAAAAGATGTCTAAATTTACTCCAGAGAGAACTGCCTGCCTTGAATACGAAATTAATCCCAAAAATTCCTTGCACCTTAAGCTTTTTCAAGCTCAAGGACAAAGATAGTCAGTTGTTTACATCCAACGTTGTTTATAAGTATACTTGCCCCAGGTGTAACCAGGGGACTTAGGCTGGATGTACTAAAAGACTGCTGAGGGTACGCAGAGACGCCCATAGGGGAGTTAGTTTCAGAACCGGAACAATCCAACATAGGGAACCATTCCAAATTATGCAACACTTCATAGACAACAATGATTTTCGAATAATAGGACAAGCGCAGAAAGACAACGAGTTAACAACCTTAATGATAAAATTCATCATCATCATCATTAGCCGTTGTTACTCCACTGCAGGGCAAAGGCCTCAGACATGTCCTTCCATTCTCGTCTGTTTGTGGTCTTTCTATGCCATTCTATACCTGCAAATTTTCTTAGCTCGTCAAGCCATCGTTTTCTCTTCCTTCCCCTGCTTCGTTTGCAATCTATAGGGACCCATTCTGTTATTCTTTTAGTCCATCTTTTATCTGACATTTTCATTATAATTATGTCCTTGCCACACCCATTCCTTTTTCTTACTTGTTGTTAGAATATCCTCTACTTTACTTTGCTCTCGTATCCATGTTGCTCTTTTTCTGTCTCTTAGTGTTATTCCCATCATTATTCTTTCCATAGCTCTTTGAGTTTTAATTAGTTTATGTTCTATGGCTTTAATAAGGCTCCAAGTTTCTGATGCATAAGTTAATACTGGTGGGACCGTCTGATTAATTACTTTTATTTTTAGAGAAGGTGGTATTGTACTTTTCATAATCTCATTTTGTTTACCAAAAGTTCTCCATTCCATGCTTATCCTTCTTTTAACTTCGGTCCCATGTCCTGGGGAAACGTTAACAATCTCCAGAGTTTCGTCCATAACGCTTATTTGTTGTCTCTGCATTTTCATTGAACAGTATCTTAGTTTTACTCATATTCATTTTCAGTCCTACATTTCTGCTTTCTCTATTCAGATCTTCTATCATCTTTTATAATTCATTCCCTGATTCACTGATTAGAACTATGTCATCTGCAAATCTTAAGTTGTTAAGGTATTCCCCATTAATATTAATCCCTACATTTTCCCATTCTAAATTCTTAATAACTTCTTCTAGGCACGCTGTGAATAATTTAGAAGAGATGGGGTCTCCCAGTCTAACTCCTTTCTCAATTGGAAATTTCTCGCTGTCTTTACGTAGTTTTAGGATTGCTTTGCTACCCGTATAGATAGATATCGTCAAGTGTTCTAACATAAGATTCATTTATTTCCTGCTTTTGAAGGGCTTTCATTATTGCTGAAGTTTTGACAGAATCAAAAGCTCTCTCATAGTCTATGAATGCCATGCATAGTAGTTTGTCATACTCTGTTGATATTTCCTTTAGCCCGTTAATTACATGGATATGGTCAGTTGTTGAATACCCGCTTCTAAAACCTGCCTGCTCTCTTAGTTGATTAAAGTCTAGCTGTCTTTCTATTCGGCCTAATATGATCTTTGTAATTATCTTGTATATTACTAAGAGTAAATTTATTGGGCGGTAATTTTTCAGGTCTTTTGTGTCTCCCTTCTTGTGAATTAATAAAATGATAAAGTTTTCCAAGCTGTAGGTATGGAGCTTGCTTGCAAGCATTTTGTGTAGAGTTGAGCGAGTTTTACTATTATGAAATCTCCTCCAACTATTATCAAATCAATTGCTAGGCCAACTTCTGCTGCTTTGTTTCTTATCATGCCTTTTAATGCTTTCTTTACTTCTACCGTTACTTTGCTCAGGTGTTTCATTATTTCTATTGACAACGTTATTTCCTATGCCACCACTGTACAGAATTCTATAGAAATCCTCAGCAATTTTTATCACTTCATCTCTTTTGTTGATAATATTTCCATTTTCATCCTTTAAAGCAAATATCTGTTTGCGCCCTGTTCCTTCCAAGTCTTCTTTTCAGCAACTTGATGCTCCTTCCCTTCTTTGGTGTTTCCTCAATTTTGGTCTGATCGTGTTTACGAATGTCTTGGGTTTTTAGTTTGTTTATTGTTTTGGATAGTTCTACTAGTTCTATTTCTTTTATCTTGGATTTTACCCTCATTTCTAATCGTTTCTTTATTAAATTTTTGGTCTTTTCTGATTCTTTTCCTTGATCTTGTTTAGGAACCTTTCCACCTATCTCTTGTGCTGATTCAAATAAAATTAACTGTTATTAAACACCCAAACATCTACCCAAATGTTCATTGATTAATAGCCCTATTTGACTTGTTGTTACCTTGTTTTTTGTGTGTTTGTTTATTTTTGTTTTGTCTTGTAATTTTTTTTCACCTTGTTTCAATAGTTTGATTTTAGCTCCCGTCTGAGCAGGTCATTCTTTTCGTGTCGTTGTCTTTCTCATATTTCTAAATGAGATAACATTTTAAATTGGACAACACTGTAGTTTTTATTTAGTTGTTAAGTTGTATATATAAATGTTTTTATGAATAATGATTAAGTCAACTTGCTGTATTTCAACCTCCACGATACAACAATTTAGTTGCATTAGAAGTAGTCCTTCAGTTACATCGAGTGCCTTTCCCTGGGCACCTACAAGTATATGTATATCAATAAGTATGTATATATAATATATATGTATATATATAATATATTTTACATGCATACATACATATATACATACATACATACATACATACATACATACATACATACATACATACATACATACACGTATGTATATGCTAAGTATGGAACTTCTTGACCTACTAACTCTCTTTTTTTTTGGATACGCTTATAATTATAAACCTGTGAAGGGGGGGGGGAATAAAAAAGCTCTCACCCTCTGTGGCAGAATTTAAACTTGGGGGAATAATAGTTCCTCCAAGGATTCAAACGACCCACAGAGCGAAAACGTTACTAAGTGAGTCCTTGATGGAACCTTTGTGCTACAGAAGGTGAATTTTTTTTTTTTACTTCCAGCCCTCGTGAAGTGACAGGTATATGCAACAATCGATTAAGTCGAGAAGACAGGACGTCATTATTTGAATATCAAGCTTTTTCTTCTTTACAGGAGGTAGGAATCCCAAGATAAGGAGAGAAAATTATCATGACAAGCTCATACTTTAACTGATGATGATATCAGGCATTAGCCGCTTCATATAGGTACACAGTATGGTCATCAGCAGAATGTCAGTGTCATTCACCCCTGTTTTACACTCTCTCTCTCTCTCTCTCTCTTATCAAGCCTATTCTAGGTCTTCCTCCCTCCCTGTAATTCTAAATAATTCAATCCTTTCCACAATCAGTCTTCTACCATTCTCTCCACATGGCCGAACTATTTCAAAATAATAAAAATGATTATCATTTTACAAAGAAATTGAACATAAGTGTCATCTTTATATTTAAACAAAGTCCCAGATATAAAAGGCAGGAAAACCCCATTTTGCAAAATCACGAACTGACGTTCGTGTGGGACGTAAAGACATGGTCGAGTATAAAGCGATCACATTTGATCCCTCTCTTTGACGCTGATCAGAATCATAGAAGGATCCCACAATAAGCTGTAGGTCCCGTTGCTCGGTGACCAATTGGTTCGTAGCCACGTAAAAATATCTAATCCTTCGGGCCAGCCCTAGGAGAGCTGCTAATCAGCTCAGTGGTCTGGTAAAACTAAGATATACTTAAGTTTTCCTCTGACAAGTTCGTCTGTCCTTAAGGAAACCGCCATTGGGGCGGACTCAGCGAACAATTCGTTGTACCATGCTTACTGAAGGCGGCGCAGGAGCTGCAAGTTGCTCATAACCGAAGCTGCGTTTCAAATTGCCGACTAGGGTGAGTCACGAGTGCAATCTGTTATTTTCATCTATTCCCATAAATCGGGCCACTTCAGCTTTAACCGGATAATCGGTGTGGAGGAACCAAAATAACCTCATCACCACCGGTAATGATACGACCCTCACGTTTATGAGGGTAGCCAGAGCCTCTGTGAAGTTTATATTGCTTTTAAAAATAGTCAATTGTCATGAAGTAAAAAGATTAATAATAATAATATTATTTTGGTCTAATGGGTCCACAATAATAAAAAACGTTGCGAGTTCGTGTATAATTTTAAAATTCCCTTGAGTACATGGTGTGCCTTATTGTTCATTTGGACTGAAGATGAACCCAGGGAAGGGTTCGAAAGATTTTTGTAAGGGGTTTTAAAATTATACACGAACTCGCAAAATTTTTTTATCATTGCGGACCCCTTAGAACATTACATATACTCTCGCGATAGAGAGTTTTTCCCAAATAATATCATTATTTTCATTATTATTATTAAGGTGCCGTCAATATACCGGACATACATAACGGCTTCTCGATGGTGGCGAATACCCGACTTTCCACAGCACCCATGTAAAAGTTCGCGAAAAGTACACCGAGGGGAGAACCCATCGCTACACCGTCTTTTTGTGAGTACATATGGCCTCTTTGGGCGGAGAAAGGGGCCTTTTTTGTACAAATCTCGAGGAGTGTTCGAAGGGCATGTTCAGGGATGTTTAGTGGGGGCGTGGAGTCGTCCTTATATACTTGATACAGAATTATCTGGATTGTTTCATCAACATACACGATCCAGAATTATCTGGGTTGTTGTTGTTGTTGTTGTTGTGACGATTAGAAGAAAGGATTTTTATTTTTATTCTTAACATTTTCTTGTGGCTTTACTTTTTTATTTCACGGGGATGACTCAGAGGATTTCATCGAAGTCCCAAGAGAGTGAAGACGATGGTATGGAAGACTAGAATTTAGCCGCACGTTGGCCCTCCACTAAGGATGCAGTGCATTCCACCTTATAGCATGCTCATCAAGGGCAGCTGAACAACAATGGCGATAGGTTCAAAATAAAGTGGCATGATGCCAGCACGGGCCTTTCTCCAGTGGCCGCCTGCAAGTTTGGTAAGAGATGGGGGCGAGTAAGAATGACTGATGTGAACCTCTGGATTAGTTCCAAACAACTGAGACGAATAACAAAGGTTGTAAAAACAAATATTTCTGTTCTTGCTAATGGACAGCCGAGGAAACAGGTTTGAATTAACTTGTAGGAGCCAATCAGAAGCCACAGGCTAATTTACACTTGTACTGAAAGGTCCATGTTAATGCTAGCTGGCCTTATACCAGCACAGGCTCTTCCTCTTCAGCAACCCGTATCACTGGAAGACCGACAGGTCTTTACGATGAAAGCTGATGATAAGAATAAATCGGCAATTTTCTTGGAAGGTGGTTTGTTTGTATGTACTGATCAAGACCACTGTCCAAACTTTTTACCTAGAATTATCATCACACCTTATTAATTTTCTACATCATTTCAGACGAAGCATAACTCCTGAAGATTTTAAGCTGTTTATGGGAATCTTAATCACCCTAAGTATTAAGGCAAGACAACAGTATTTACTATATCGAAAGGGAAATTTATCGTCTCGTAATAATCTCGCAAGCATTGTTCTTAATCAAGAAAATAACATCATTTGCAAAGGATCTAACCAGATACTTAATCAAGAGTCTCACACTGCTCGTCCCTGCTTCTTTCTTTTTTACATTTTGAATATTTGTTTCATTACGTTAACAAAAAACTTTGATTGTCTATAAAGCCTCAAAAGTGTAGAAAGTATGTACGATTATGCGTAACCAAAGCCTTCCAGTTGATATACAGTGTTACTGGAGCTGAACCAAATCCTTGAAAGAGATTTCACAACGCATGAATCGAAGCTTGGAGGGATAAGGATTTATCAAGATTAACTCACAGGAGAGAGGTGGTACTTTCATCAGTCAATTATTCCAAAATTTTTCAGATAAAAAGTACCATTAATTTTCTCAAATACCCCATAACCATTTGCTTGAAATCAGGTATGTACTGCTTACCGTTGATATCTATCTGTGATAATTTTTTAGCAAAATGGTCCTCTTTAGCATATACTGAAAGACTATGTTTAGCATTACGACTGTAAAGTACGTTCAGTGTTCTTATCCTTTAAAACGAAACTATATGGGTTCCCCTCATAAAATGACCGCGGATACCGAACACACATTTAGTTACTGCAAACAATTAAATCTTGGCCCTTGGATCTCTCTTGCTAGGCAACAAGCAGGTACCTAAGGCTGAGAAAAGGCAGGAGAGTTCGAGAAGCAAGAATTACACGGATAACAAAAACAATCGATGACGTCATATCTCTGACAAATCAAAGGAGGGAGGAATGGCCCTCCCCAGGGATTCGATGCCACTTAAAAAGCAATAATTAAGGAGAAGGAAGAAGTATCTCGTTCTTCGACTGAAGAATCAGAGACAGAGAGAGAGAGAGAGAGAGAGAGAGTTAATAGTCAGTAGCTACGTCAATGACAGTTGAATGTCATGAAAGCTGCAAAACAAATGACTTCGCTTGAGAAACAGAGATATCCGAATGACGGCATGGCTCTTGCCCTTAATCAAGAATGGCATTCGCTAATAAAGAATGACATGCTTACAGAAGCAGAGAGTTAACTTCGAATGAGTAGCAGTTTAGAGAGCGGTGCTATTTTCCGCCACGACTTGGAGCCGACTTTGTACCAGATTTCACGGTCATCATCTTTTAGACAGTTGTTACCCACGTCATTCAACCCAGGCTTTTATTGTTACATTTTTACCTTTGTTCAAAGAGTTCTTAATGAACCTCTAAAAAATAAGTTTAGTTTAGGGAAGGACACAACTATGTTGAGAGAACACAAAGTAACGTAATAAGAACAGCAACAGCAAACAAAGACGACGGTCATTCGTAGCGAGATCGTGTACATCGCTCTTCACCACCCCTCGAGAGTGCATTCTCGGCCAAAAGGAAGGAATCGGTGAAAAACAAAAGCTGAGCAGACATCCGAGATTTTTATCACTTTTTTTTTTTTTCAATTTTCAGATTTAACGTCCAAATTAGGTCTAACAGGAGTGGAGCCTCGGCTGCAATTTTCTCTGAGCTCTTTCCTAATGCATCAAAGTGCCCGATTGGTGTCTCGTAGGATAAACCTTCCTAATCACGACCTAAAATGTTTATGCTATTACAGCCTGAGGGTCACCCTGAAGGAATGCGTGGGAGAGAAGCATTGCTCACGACTGTCTTTATTACAGGAGGCAAGCTTGGGGGGCCGGGTGAGGTGATCTTCCCCTGTGGGGTACCGTCAATGTTTACCCACTTCCATCCGTCCTTGAACTAACTTTTTAAATGACAAAGTTCGAAGACTTTCTTTATAGGACTCAAAATGTCTGTCAGCTGGAGCTAATATTGCCTTCGGTGAGTTTCATCAAAATGCGAAACTATTTGGAAATGCTTAACGAGTAGCTAGAATGATATGAAGTGCTTGCATTGTGTGTGTGTTCTTGTATTCGACATTGTAGCACAAGAAGGACGAGGACACGAATTTAAAGAGAAGTTGATTTTCATTTTGTTGTTATGAGTTAATAAAGAACGGAGATCTGTCAGATTCGGTGATGATAATAATTCTGGATGACTTTCTCTTGTTATTCTAAAAATGTAATGTTTCTCCTTGACATCTAAAAATAAATCAGTACTATAATATTTCTTATAATGGGAAATAAATGATCCCGGTCAGTTGGGAATAGCACAACATGGTAACGGCAACAAGTGACCATCAGTTTGGTACGAACAGAGAGAAAGAGAAGGAGAGATTTATAATTCTTTCAAAGCACAGCTCAAGAACTAAGGCATTGTACTACACGAAAGGAGGATAACTCCAGACAGAACGAATAGCTAAAATGAAATTCAAATGAAAAGGTATGGGACGTGAGCTCTGTCTACAATGAATAGATGGGCATTTTAAAGGAGAGTGCGTGCAAAATGACTGGCTTGCTCGTGAGACAGCTCAGTTCCATACCTTTTCATTTAGATATAATTTTAGCTATTCGTTCTGTCTGGAGTTCCTGTGCACCGAGACAAATGAACAGACTGACGGAAGGAGACATTAGAGGAACATGGAGGAACCCCTATTTGAACCTACAGTTCATTAGAAAGAGAGAGAGAGAGAGAGAGACTGCATCAATTTGATTTCATTTGCTGTCCTTCTCTGACCTCTAGCAATGTCGTTGCTTAGAAGCTGACGGAGATTATCATTGTTCTCGTTATTTGTCTGCGTTTTACAAAGGAACAGCGTGAGAGCTGGGATGATCTATCCGGAAGGAAAGATGCACGCATGTTTACTGAAAAGGAGACTCAAGAAGATGTTACCCTTCCCACTGGTCTGTCAATAATATTACAACATAAACTTCACGAGTGACATGACTAGAAGTCGCACTTTCGGTAGAGCAGTGAATTATGTACCAGGTAATTGGTCGACTGCGATAGTTGCAGTCAGGATGGAGAGCGGCACAGAGGTTGTAAGCTCATCATAAAGGAGTTCTTAAGAATCTGAAGGGTGACTTCCACATACACAATGACAGTAACACATTTGCAGTACTCTTTGCTCTAGATCAGGGGCCACGAGTAATGTTGGGTCCGGACATTACAGATTGATGGTTATTAGGTCATTTCAGACTGTTGTCACATTTACCCATTGAAAATATGCAAAACAACCATATTGTGATTCCAAGGTTATAGAACATCAGGCTCTGTGGGATTTGCCACAGACCAAAAAGAACCATTAACAAAGGCAGAAGGTGAATATTTGGTATGCCAGCCTTGTGTCTGTTTGATGACGAGTGTCTGAACTGGGTCCATTTACCCAGTCATAATCCAAAGGTGTCAAACGGTACCAAGCAGTCCCCTTTCTTACCAGTAGTCCTAGAATCAGAAGATGAACCAGCCAGGCTGACCCAGCTACTTTTTCCAAGTGGACAGAATACCTTCCAGATGATGGGGCACAAATGGACTTGAGTCCATGGTATCGACCATGAGCAAGATCGTGACCTAATCCACCTGCTCACCCATGGCTAGCAGTCTCTGTGAAAGGTCACAGTGCCCCAAGCAAAAACTTCCTAGCTTTCCTGCAG
Organism: Macrobrachium nipponense; assembly: GCF_015104395.2. Taxonomy (NCBI): domain Eukaryota; kingdom Metazoa; phylum Arthropoda; class Malacostraca; order Decapoda; family Palaemonidae; genus Macrobrachium; species Macrobrachium nipponense. The sequence continues at coordinate 144,335,273 of NC_061107.1, forward strand.
AATGTTATGTTCAAGGCCTTTATTTCTACTTTTCACCTGGACATCTCTGACGACCATTTGCAACTCAAACCTCTCGCAGGCCACAAAGGACAGGATTGAGGCGGGCATCCCCCAAAGGGACATCAGTTATAGTAAGACCTGCAAAAGCAGATACACCTGGAACCACAGATACAACAGGAGCAACAATGATATCAGCAAGGTGGTTTCAGATGGAGACTACTACCGAAGCTTGAAATGACAAGCTCATGGTTTTGAATTGAACTGATTTGAATATAGAATTTAGGCCAAAGGCCAAGCACTGGGACCTATGAGGTCATTCAGTGCTGAAACGGAAACTGACAGTAAAAGCTTCAAAGGTGTAACAGAAGGAAAACCTCGCAGTTGCACTATGAAACAATTGTTAGGAGAGGGTGGAAAGTAAGATGGAAGAAAGAGAATATGAAAGGAGGTACAGTAAAATGAACGAAAGGGATTGCAGCTAAGGGCCGAAGGTATGCTGCAAAGAACCTTAAGTAATCCCTACATTGCACTACGTGAGGTGCACTGACACTACTACATCCCTTCGGGGACAAGCTCCTGTTGTGGTGAGGTGTTTGTGGAAGGTAAAGAGGTCTAAATCCCACCCTACTTCTGTGACTTCTTAGCAACATAGGGTATTAGGCCGACTGAAGGGCTGTCAATTGTTGCAACCACAGCCATTGCACTGTCTAGTGTCCCATGCTTGGATAGTCCAGGACAATCCCCATCTGGACCAATCGGCATTCAAATAGAGTAATTTGAATGTACCTCGTTTTTTCGCAATGTCACCCAACAAGCGACAAGCAACATATGATCGGTGTTTTCTGTTACTTACTCTTCGCCCTGATATTCAGCCTAAAAGGTATATGATGGACTTCGAAAAAGGCCCCATGAATAGCCTTGTTTCTAGATTTCCTGACATTTCATTTCATTTCCCTGTTCATTTCATTTTTCTCAAAACTTCTACCGAAAACTTGTCGAGCTAGGTCTTTAAGTCCAATATATTACAGATGAAGTATTTCGTCTAAAGATAAAGTGCTTGACAGCATTTGCTTTTTTACGTGACTAATGTTATTGTTGCATACGAAGACCTGTCCAGCGACGATAGTTTGCCACAAGAATTTGCATCGTATTTTGAAGTGACTTAAATAGGACCCGAAAGAGGAAGAGGCGCTAGAAGATGTCGTATGGCTCCAATATTTCCAATTGAAATATGGAATATTTCATATTGGACTTCAACTGGCATGACTGTAACTAATAACATCCTTGAAGGTTTTCATAATGCCTTACAAAATTCAGTTTCATACCAACATAGGAATATCTGGAAATTAATAAATGCACTAAAGTTGGAGACGATTTTGGGGCAGGAAAAGAAAATTGACTTGGAACGGGGAGTGCAAATAACTTCATAAAAAGGTTTCCAGAATGCAGCAAGCGACTGATAACTTGACTTGAAAAGTATGACCCTTGCCAGAAAAAGTCTTTCTTAAAAGCTGCGGCATATAATCTGCACTAAGTTTCAGCTTGAGTAAATCATTTTTATATTGATAGTGTACAATATCTTAGTTTCCATTGCCCCCGAAAAAATAAGAATTCTTTTAATATTTGTTGTTGCATTCTTACTAGATTTTTCTTTCAAAATTAAATCGTTATCACTTTATACCTGTTATGGGATGTCATAGCAGTATCTACAATGTTCTAGTAATCACTGAAGTAGTATTCCCTTTTGAGCAATGATTGGGCTTCGGGATCCCCAAACATATAGTGAGTTAATCTTGTATAAAATTAATCGTTAGCATTTCCTATTTCCAAATTTAACAGTGTAACATGAGTTTTCTCCAGGTCCTCAAAACGAAACGTACTGTAATTTCAGGTCACATAAATGATTTCGTAGAATGTGCAACATACAGATGTATATTGTTCCAGTTATTGACATATAACTTGAAACTGAAGTCAGCATATTTGCACATCCATCCGATGGTTTTCATTTAGATTCATTGTATTGTTATGCCTTTTTATTTCTCATAAATATGTCATCTATTCACTACAAAAGTTTATAGGCAATCCCGTGGCTTGTGCCATTGGTTGTGCCCTGGGAAAGTTCCATCGACCCCAGGGGTCGATAACGACCACTTGGGAGAGCCGTGCCATAGGCAGAAAATTGAACACGGAAATTCATTCGCATACTGACGCTAGAGACTGAAGGCATGATGATCGTGGTCGAGTGAGTGAGGCAATTGCTCGGGGAGTTTGGTTGGGGGGAGGGGGCCGCAGATGAGGTGAAGTCAGTGCCATATACCCATAACTAAATACACAACACTTCAACACCCTATTAGTAGTGATAAGTTAAAACTGATACAATGGCACTAGAGCTACATCCAAAACACGGTACTCATAACAGGTTGGAGCAACTCATTAATGAAAAGATATGTATCATAACAAGGTAATGAACAGTTAGCACAAGAAAACTAAAAAGCATAAGAATGAGAAAATATATGATGACCAAGAGAAAGAAGTACTGCACAAGCACTACTGGCAGGAAATATTCCAGCCAACGCAGGAGGATAACCAAAATTTCGACAACCAACATGAGACAATAGTCAATGAATTCACTGAACAACATAGACACAGAACAAATCCGCAGCATTGAGCTGACATTAGCAGATTCAGTGAAGACTGCCCTCTAACAAGGAAAATGGAGTTATGGGAAATCAAAATATAATTAAAAATTTGAAACACAAGGGACCAGGGAGAAGTGGAACTAATAAGGTCATAATTCAAAATTTACTAGATATTGCACTTGAAAAATTAAGATATACAATTGGGCTTTCTCAATTAGATATTTCCCAATTATATTCAAGAATGCAATAATGATTTTGATAACCAAACAAGGAAAAGATAGACCAATATCATTACTAGAAATACCTGGCAAAATATTTGAAAAAATTGGTTAACAACAGATTAGTGTTGTTCCTAGACAGTAATCAGCTACACTATAATAATCAATATGGATTTAGAAAAGGAAAAGGAACCCAGATTGCAATTGCAATAATATATGAGAGCATTGCACTATCACAAAGAAGAAGGTACCTATGCAACCTAGTATGTAGAGATATAACCAAGGCATTTGACAAAGTATGGACGCAAGGACTTCAATACAAAATATTACATATCAAACTTCCAGGCATTTTTGAGAAAATACTATGCAACTTCATCAAAGATCGAACAGCAGCAATCAAGTCACAAAATTACATAGGGAATCCATTCCCGTTACTAAGTGGAGTCCCACAAGGATCTGTACTCAGTCCAACATTATTCATATTATATACATCAGATGTGACTACACCACCAGAGTACTGTACTGATGTCTGCTTTGCCCTAAGATATAACTCAAATAGTTATTCACCCAGAAAAACCTACACGAAGAAGGGACCCAACTTTAAAAAGACAAGTAGCACAAAAAACAATGAACCAAATTGAAAGAATAAATCAATTAGAAAAGAAGTGGAAGATAAAGACAAATAAATCTAAATTCCAACTAGTATCGGTATCTACATACAAACCTTCACAAATAATGTTAGATCAACAACCAATGAATTTTACTAAAAGCACAAGAATACTAGGAATGCAATTCGGACAAAGGAATATCAAGACATGTACAGAAAGGCTAAGAATAGCAAGGACATAAAATACAAAGCTAAAAAGGTTTAGGAATATGAACAAAAATATCAAAATCCATTTCTACAAAAGCCTAATCAGACCAATAATGAAATATCAACCAATACCCACATGTTTAGCATCGACTTATAAGTGCATTGCAAAAATTCCAAAATAAGATAATAAGGTCTGCAGTGAGAAACAACCAAGATGATGATCTGAATATAGAACAAATACACAAAAAATACAAAGTAGAACCAATTAATCAGAGATTATACAGACTGGCAACCAATATATAGAGAAAACTAGTTCAATAAAATAGTGGATTAGCAGAAGAATCGGAAGGAGACGAGAGAAACCTTGACCCAAACAACACAGACCACAGATGATGTAGAAGAGTATCTTCATACATTCATCGCGATGAACCTCAACCATTAACTTTTAACAAATGTTTTGTGAAAAAGAAATATGTAGAGTTCACTAAGTAGATATAATGCAAATCATTATGACAATTGAAATTAACGCTAAAAGTAGAACATTGGAACTTTTGGTATATATGATTATACTATTAAGAAATAAAATTCAAAATATGTAATCTGGACAATTCACCATGTTAATATAATGCAAAATCATTATTGTATTATGTTAATATTAGTTAGAAAATTGTACTCTTACCAAAATAAAATTGTGGATAAACCCCACTTTACATTACTCTTACTAATACGTAAGTTTCTAATCTATTCCCTACCACGGATAGCTAGCTAACTGCCCTCACTCTTCTTTCACCCATCTTACCTATCAGCTAGAAAAAAAAGGAAATGCGCCATTGTTGTGAAAGCTTCTATAATTAATAATATAAAGGAAAGGACAATCGTTTGGAAGTTTACTATGAATGGATTCATTCTGGATTCATCAGATACATTATTTGATGTAATTTAATATATATATATATATAATATATATATATATATATATATATATATATATACATATATATATATATATATATTATACTATAATTATATATATATATATAGATATATATGTAATATATACATATATAATTTATATATATATACATTATTATATATATTTATATATATATAAATACATACATACATATATATCTATATATATTATATATATGATATATGAATCATTATATATATATATATATATATATATACATATATATATATGATACATACCATACATATATATATATATATATATATATATATATGTGTGTGTGTGTGTGTGTGTGTGTGTGTGTATGTCACTAAATAGCGCGTGACAATATATTAAGCCAAGGCCACAGGAAAAATAAAAGGAGTACCGAGCGCTTTCGTGATATTTCAACACATTTTCGAGGTACAATTGTACCTCGGAAATGTGTTGAAATAACACGAAAACGTTGGGTACTCCTATAGTTTTCCTGTGGCCTTGGCTAAATATATATATATATATATATTATATATATATTTATATATATATATATATATATATATATATATATCTATATATATATATATAATTTATATATAGAAGACTAGTAAGCTCTACAGATATTACAAGGCGGAGAGGTAAAGGCATGTCTCAGCGTAGTACATAATTTATTGCCGACGTTTCACATCCTCGTCAGTTCAGCTGTTCATAGCCTAACCACTTGTTTGTTTACATAGTTTTGTGTGTGGGTGTTTTTGACTTTATTATTTTTTTTCTCCCCACTCTGTCCTTCAGTCCCCTTCTATTTTTTACTCTGGTAGGTTGTCTCTCCAACCTAGTGTTGTTGTACAATCATTTTTACATTTTAAATGTTTTTAGTGTTCAATTTTAATTTTATCAATGTTTTATCAGTGACGAGTCTTATATGTTTGTATTTTTATCAATTCCCAGCTGACCTTGAAAATGCATCGAAGTGATGTGAAAAACGTCGGCAATAAATTATGTACTACAGCTGAGACATGCCTTTACCGTTTCCGCGCCTTGTGATATATATATAGATATATATACATATATATATATATATATATTAGTATCTAAATATATATTATATATATATATATATATATACTCAATTTAAATTTTATCAATGTGTTCAATTTTAAATTTTATCAATGTTTTATCAGTGACGAGTCTTATATGTTTGTATTTTTATCAATTTCCCAGCCTTGAAAATGCATCGAAGTGATGTGAAACGTCGGCAATAAATTATGTACTACGCTGAGACATGCCTTTACCTTTCCGCCTTGTGATATATATAATATATATACATATATAGTCTATATATATATATATATATATATATATATATATATATATATATATATATACTCATCCAGATCAAGGGCAGGAATTCAGAAGCAGAAGACACAGTATCCATTTATTCCAAGATTTCGTGATTCATAATCACATCATCAGGGATATCTACAACAATAAAATACAATATATCAATATAAAATTAAAAGAGCTATATACAAGACTTTAATTTTAAAAGCGGACGAAGGAAACTGATAAAAACGAAATAAAAAATAAAATTGTTAAGAGCAGAAAACACACGTGAACAAAGACGCACTTGGAAACAAAATAGTAAAATTCAGAACACATACTTAAATACAGACACACTTAAAAAAATTACTAATAATAAATGAATAAAATACTGAAGGTTAACCTACCATTACAGAGGATAAAGACGCACTAAGAACAAAACATACAAAAAATTTTTGAGAGAGGCAAAGAGTTAAGAAAGATACAAGGGAACAGCGGTTGTTTGGCGGTTCAGAGAAGGAACTCGTTGTTTAATATTTAATGTTTCAAGGATAAGTAGTTCTTGTGGGTTGTTTGTATAACCAATGATCTTAAAATCTTCATAGATGATTTCGGTTTTGCATTTAATTGTATGGCTACGTATATTAGAGGATTCTGGATTAGTCAATCGACATCCGGTTCTATAACTTATTCCTCTATGGAAATCGGCCCTCACCCTGAGAAGTCGCCTGGTGGATTCAATATATTTTCCCAAATTACATTTAGGACAGTTGTACTCGTAGACAACACCAGACGACATCAAAGGCGGTAGCCGATCCTTGAATCTGAAAAGAGAGCCAATGTTTTTTTTTTTTTTCTTTTTTTTAGGGTTCTTGGGTATTAATTCTAGATTGATGGCCCCAATGTATTTTTGGACGGTTTTCAAGAAATCCCTTAGAAATTTATCTTCATATAAGAAAGGAAATGTTGCATAGAATGGGAGTTTAGGAACGTCAAAACACTTTGGCCTATTGGAGAATTTTCTATTTAGAAGTTTTTTGAGAATCGTGTGAAAAACATGGATAGGGAAACAATTATTGGTAAAGTATTGTTGTAAGAAGACAATTTCTTGGTGAAAGAGGTTCCAGTCCGATGTTAAAGATAATGCACGATGTATAAGAGTGTAGATAGAGTTCAGTTTAAAATTGATAAAACAAAAGCTATAAAAATTAGATCCCAGACCAGTAAAAGTTTTCTTTCTGAATATAGATGTATTAAACTTGTCATTACCTTTAGTTAAGAGTATATCTAAAAATGCTAGCTTGGACTCGTGTTCTTTTTCTATTGTGATAGTGATGATGTGATGATAGGAATTACAAAATTCTAAGAAGCGTTCAGCATCGTGGTCTTGTTTAAACAGAATAAAAGTGTCATCAACATATCTAGCATAGAATAGGGGGCGATAGGCTAAGGGGCACTCATCGAGTATTCGCTCCTCCAGGGAGCACATGAAGATGTTGGCGAACGTATGTCCGAGAGGAGAACCCATGGCCATCCCCTCTATTTGTCTGAAAAGCACACCATTAAAAATAAAAGCCGTGTCCAGCACGGCCAGTTCTAAAAACATCTTAAAAAGGGAGCGGCTAAAACTATGATACAATGAATCGGAGGTGGGAAAAGGTTTCTCCAAAATTATATCTATCGTTTCTCTAACCGGTATATTAGTGAATAACGACTCCACATCGAAGCTTGCCATGAAAACGTCCGAATCTTGTGGAAGAATGCGTTGTTTAAACTGTTCAGAGTTAGATACAGTATACTTATTAGTGGTCAGGGGCTCCAATAGGGGAACAAGAAATTTAGCCAATTTGTAATTTGGAGTTCTAAAGGAGGCCAAGATAGGGCGAAGGGGGACGTTGGGTTTGTGGACTTTGGGTAGACCGTACAAAATTCCAAAAGAGGAACCTGTAGCAAAAAGATCATGGTATGTGTTCTCGTTAATGATGTTCTCATTCTTAAGGCTACGGAGAAATCTATTGATCTTGTCTTCTATTCTAAAGATGATTTGATAATTAGGGGGACCAATTTCTTCAAATTTAGTAGGGTCATTTAAGATTTGGGTCATTTTGTTGACGTATTCCGATTTGTCTAAGATGACAGTTCCCCTCCCCTTATCAGGCTTCGTAATAATCAAATCATCACGTTTGGACAGAGCTTTGAGGGTTTCATAATCATTTTTATTAAAAAAGGGAGCCCAATGTGTTTTTAGTTTAGAAAAAGCGTTACGTGATAGAACCATCAATTCATTTTGTAAACGGCCGAGATCAGTACACAAATTCAGATTTTTTAGGCGGTGGAATAATGTTCAAGGGGCAAGTAGAACTGGCAGAACGTAGGTTTGTAATTAGGCAGACAAAATTCTAATCCGAAAGACAAAAGGAATTCCTCACGTTTAGATAAAAAATACTTAGAAAAATTATAAAGTTTTGTTGTAGCCATGAAATCTAGGTAAGTTAATTCCAAGATTAGACAGTTTTTTATGATGCCTTCTCTGTATAAAATCAACGAAACTGAATACTTTTGTTAAAAAGCCTAGTAAAGACAATTCTATCCAAGAACGAGAAGGAGTCCAACACTTCATTACGAAAGTTATTAGCAGCCTTATTATAGTCGTTCGTATGCTTTCTGTTTACAAATAATTTCGTGGTGTAATAGGTACTCAGTGGTGTCAAGGTAAAATTGGGAATTATATAAGGAGCTTTTATACATTCTAAACCTTACAAAATTGGGAACAACATTATTTATCTGGCAGTACTGTAGAAAATCCACATCCAGGCTTACTTTCTCCTTTTTCCGGTAAAGTTTTTCAAGTTTACGACACTTATGAAGAAGTAATGGGCCATATCTTGTTCGAACGAATTGCTGGAAGTTGAGGTAACTGTTGAAACGGAGATGAAGAATGAAGAGACATACGAAATAAACAAAGTTAAGCTCCATTGTACTGTAGATACTCCCGTAAGAGGGCCATCAACAATCAGGGAGTCAGGGCGAACTCAGCGCACATCACATTCTCATCCAGATCAAGGGCAGGAATTCAGAAGCAGAAGACACAGTATCCATTTATTCCAAGATTTCGTGATTCATAATCACATCATCAGGGATATCTACAACAATAAAATACAATATATCAATATAAAATTAAAAGAGCTATATACAAGACTTTAATTTTAAAAGCGGACGAAGGAAACTGATAAAAACGAAATAAAAAATAAAATTGTTAAGAGCAGAAAACACACGTGAACAAAGACGCACTTGGAAACAAAATAGTAAAATTCAGAACACATACTTAAATACAGACACACTTAAAAAAGTTACTAATAATAAATGAATAAAATACTGAAGGTTAACCTACCATTACAGAGGATAAAGACTCACTAAGAACAAAACATACAAAAAATTTTTGAGAGAGGCAAAGAGTTAAGAAAGATACAAGGGAACAGCGGTTGTTTGGCAGTTCAGAGAAGGAAATCGTTGTTTAATATTTAATGTTTCAAGGATAAGTAGTTCTTGTGGGTTGTTTGTATAACCAATGATCTTAAAATCTTCATAGATGATTTCGGTTTTGCATTTAATTGTATGGCTACGTATATTAGAGGATTCTGGATTAGTCAATCGACATCCGGTTCTATAACTTATTCCTCTATGGGAATCGGCCCTCACCCTGAGAAGTCGCCTGGTGGATCCAATATATTTTCCCAAATTACATTTAGAAATAAATGGATACTGTGTCTTCTGCTTCTGAATTCCTGCCCTTGATCTGGATGAGAATGTGATGTGCGCTGAGTTCGCCCTTAGTCCCTGATTTATATAAAAATATATTATATATATATATGATATATATATATATATATATATAATATATATATATATATCTACTAATATATATATATATATATATATTATATATATATATATAGATTATATATATATATATATATATATATATATATATATATATATATATATATATATATATATATATATATGTACGTAATAAATGTATAGTGTATATATATATATATATATATATATATATATATATATATATATATATATATATATATTTAAGTCCGACGGATATCTATCTATCGTGAAGACTAGAGTGAAACTGCTAGAACAAAGTCTCATTTGGAAAAGCTGCTTAATGAATCCCCTTGCAATAATTTTTTCGTTGTTGATGTTTGCAACAGCTTACTCTTCGTTTTGAAATTGGCGCTTTTCAGCATTGTGGTTTAGTCGAAAATAGTCCCGAAATCGAAAGTGGCTTTAATGTGATACCCACAAGGTCAAGATTAACCGTGAACTATGATATGGATTATGAAAAACTGGCACTTAAGAAATGAGCGCTTTTAAGTGCTGTGGTATTGGTCGAAACTAGGTCTACATTTCAAAATGCCTTCATTTGATGCCCACAAGCTAAAAAGTAACTATGCACAATGAAATAGATTATCAAAAACCTGAGCTTTAATTAAAATTTTTCACAACTGCTTTTTTTTTATTGTCCTATAACTTTTGTGAAATACCTTGATGAGATAAGCATCATAAAACATTCAAGAGGAAGGAAACTGTAAAATGAAGTCAGGAAAGTCCTTCAAGGATGATGAACTTGGTTGCTCTGTCTAGAGAGAAAAAAAACGCGTTTTTTACAGCTTTTTTTTTTTTTTGTCGGATGGGGGGCGGGATAAAACAATGGCTTTCTTAATATCGGCAGAAGTCAAGGTAATGTGATATTGTTGGGACGGGAATGTCGAATGATTTTATCTCAAGTGGGGTATTATTATCACAACAGGAAAAGAGGACTTTAATTCTAATCTGACGCCCAGTGATTACTGTTCCCGCTCTTGCTTTTACCGCTGCTGCTTCTAATGGAACTTGGAGTAGCACGATTTTAACTATTATTTTGTTATTCTATTATGGCAATTTCCATCACTATAAATTTCATATAATCTCAAATTTTCTCATAACGCTCTGTCGAACTGTTACCAGGTAGCTTAAAACCATTTTTTTTAAATCAATGCATGAGCCTTTAAAACGAAATGTAAAATCTAAACCACAATCAATCCATGAGTCCTAAGTAACAGGAGGCAATAACTTATCAAGCACTGCGCATTTATAAGCGCCTCGGTTGCGTTTGCAAAGCTACGACAATGCAGTCAGCCTGCTTAGGCAATTCCAAAGTCGACATGCAGGTTCAAATCTGATATAATTTCTCTAACAAAATATAATAATGAGAAATGACCCATATCTGAAATTGCTACAAGTACGTATAACTAATATTTTTAAAAGCCAACAGTCAAGATTATTTTCGAAAATGAAAAGAAGATGCGATGGCAACGAAGGGAAGAGATATTCGTTGCTAAGTCGCATTTGTTTTGACAGTTTTTTTTTTTTTTTTTTTTTTTTTTTTAACGACCATTACAGAATCGCTATTTATTTTGCCGAACGAAAGAGATGCCGTAATAGGATTGTATAAGTAGAGTATTTGGTGCAAGATGTCGGTGGAAATGTGCTGAAATAAGACTGGCAGTAAGGATAATTAAGAAAGCAATAATGGTTCTTCCACATTAGAAAAGTGGAAAAAAGTAGAAACACTAATACAAAGGTGAAATCGACGAACATCATCAAAATAGGAACCGCGGCGATATTCGAGATAACGGTTATCAGCTTGGTGATAAACGTAGACTCTGCTAGTCATTGCGTGAACAGCTCTCCCAGTCATTTTACACATGATTACTTTTGTATTGTCGTCATGTAGGCCTACCCACATTACAAGGAGGTGAATGCCCGGTACTATCTATGAGGCCTATGATTCAAGCGTCAACGCCTTGGCCAGAATTCATGATTTTGGATAACTACGTCATTTCTGGTTTCTTGGGTGACTCAACTTGGTTCCCTCTTTCTTAAAGTGGCTCCACGTGTACACGTGTACCACCATTTGATAAGGCTCTGTATACTGTAGGAGGATGTCATTGCAAGGATAGAGACCTTTTTGTTTAGCGGGTGGGCAGTTAGATTTTTAATATGTTGAACTAATTGAAAGTCCTTGGGAAGCACACCCAAAGCGATCCCATTCGGTTTTTACTGTCAAAATCTTGAAAAGAATAGGTCCCTGGTCCTGAATTAAATATCAATATTTCAAGGTTAAATCAGATGAAAAGCATTCTTCATTAAACTCCTTATAATCAGCTGATCTGGTTGAATAATCGTAGCATGGGACTTAAAGTAAGCCCCGATGAGTTCTCACTATTCTTCTAACAAACACGTCAGAAATTTCTCATTTGATATTCGTGTATAATAAAAAATGAATTTTTTTCTCCGTTCCCTTATCTTTTACGGGAAATGCCACCAGTTTTTCCCAAGAGTGGCTAATATCCAGTACCATAATGTAAGAAGGACCTTCTCAGTGAATTATATCTTTGTTGACATAAGAGTAGGCATTCAGTTGGTAGCAGACTTTGTTTAGGAATAACTGACAGCGAACCTTCTACAGCAGAGCTTGAGGTCTTCCTTTTTACTCTGTTTAGGACTCAAAGGTTTTGCTTTTTTCGTCTCATCCAAATCGAGATCATGTATTTGGTCTTCTTTGGGTACAATTATAAGAGAATATTTTCAGCAATCGTGGGTTAAAAAAATATCTTTGCCTTATAAAACTTCAAAGACATCAAACCTCATACGCTCCGAGGGATAATTTGCAACTTTTCACTGTCAATACAAAGGACCCAAAAGGGGTTTTAACCACTTAAGACATAAATTTGTTCACTCCATTTGGTTTTATGTACAGCCCTCCAAAGGGATGATTCCTACCTGGTAGGCCCTTGTACGCTCTCAAAATAAGGTGGTTCTTATATCTCATATTTGTCTTTTAATTTTTTCTCGTCAGTATCATAGCTCCTACAGAATAGGAGCGTCTATGGTTCTTTTTTTTAAATTTGATTTCCTCTTGTATGATCTTCACTTCAGGCGGTTTTTTTGTTGTATTGTCTTGGTGCACAATGTACAAATGCTCTCTCTCCTGACTTACAATTTGTTCTATGTAGGTTCAAATAGCCTATATACTTCACTTGCTTGTCTGTTCACAATATTCACTTCGGTCTAAAGAAGCTCAAGCAGTTTCTCATGTATATTGGTTCAGCATATTTTAGTGTTTTAAAGACTGTAAGAAGTATTTCATATCCTATTCTTGCTTTTACTTTGAGCCAATGTAGCTCAGTCAGTGCTGGGGTTATTCCATAACGGGATCGTAGTCTTTTTATAATCTGACGGCTCTATTTTGTACTCCTTGCAGTTTTCTTAGTAGGCAGTCGTGTCGTAATAAGTTCGCTGCCAGTAATCAGTGATTCGTCAGGAACTCCCGAGAAATGATAACCGTTTTTTTCTTTCTTTTTTTTAAGACGTTAGGGAATGACGTTCAACTTTTACAGTAAAATATATGAGCTAATTTTGAATTTAAGGATCCCCTTCTAAGCTTTTATTCATGATAATTGCATTGGTGTGTTTGTCAAAAAATATAAAACACTGAGTGCTATGAATAAATAGAATGACCTACTATGTACATTTTATCGAAAAGATTTTGGGGCAATATAATTTCTCGATAACCGATCGATGATTCTTCAAACCTAAAGAGAAAATTCTTGAAAGTCCAACAGGATTCTCAGTTTTAAAAAAAAATCACTTTGACCATACACGATTCAAAGATGAGTCGCTCATTTGTGAACGAAAATATAACGATGGTCAGTGTTCATTCGCCTGGGAATCTGATGATCCTCCAGATGTTTTAGTTGCCATTTCTTATTTAAATGAATCCCATGGAAGGGGGCCACTTAGGATGTGTCCTGATTGTTGAGAGAAAACATGTGAAATACATTTAGTTTTTTTAATCCACGTAGTTTTGTCTCAAGGATAAAGATTCCAAAATCTTTATTAGAACAAAATTCTAATAACGTCAGAGCGAAAGGCCTGAATGGATGATATTAATACTTTAGTCTCGGCAAACAGAGGGAAGCTAGCATGTAATTCCTAGCCGAGGTGATATATTTTTAACCGTTGCACCAATATTGAGTTGAAAAGAACACCAAATGTAATACAAAAAATGCCGGCTACTTTCAATGACTTTCAGTTCATGGTTTTAAAAAGAGAGTTTTTCAAGTCTGGTTTTAGAATGCATTTCGTCAAAGGGTATTCCTAGCTACTGCCTTTTACGTCTTAATTTCTATACAGAAGCAAGGGCAGCATCCATTCGCGAGTTAAAATGTTGAATAATGACAAATTTGTTTCTTGATCAGGTAACAGGTCATTGCTTCAGAAGAACAAAACGCACAAAGCAAAATTCTTGCGTAGGATATGGGAAACGTTCAACTTGCAATACCTAGCTACAAATAGGTTTCCCTTCTCAGGATACCTTTTACTGCTAGACGACGCTTTGCTGTTATATTAAACTAGACAGGATTTATCGCAGGATTTTTTATCTTTTAGAAGACCTGCAGCCAAGAAAGTTCTTAAAAATTTCAATGTAATGGATAGCAAACCTTGGTTCTATCATGTTGACATATTTTTGTTCTACTTCAGGAACCAAAAAGATTAAGGATCATGGTGCTAAATGTTCCCGAGGAAGGGATAACCTATCTCAGTCTCCAGAAAGAAATGTTGATGATTCCTTATCACTCCATAAGTCAGGTTTTAATCTAAATCTTGTTAGAGGAAAACATGATCATCATCCACAGTCCCTCAAAAGGGGTTGAGGCTTTTCTAGTTGTGATGTGATACAGATATTAATTCGGCTTCATATCCATTATTCAAAATTTTTCATAATTTTATTTACTCAGCTGAATTATTCAAGTAATAATTTGGGTAACTGATTCACTTCCGTAAGTGCAAAAGTGTTTTAAAAATCACACAGATGAGTTGTTTACAATTTTTGCAACTTCTACGTAAGGTTCAGTGAGATGCCATGTCTCCTCATTCATTCACAATAAGGTTTTTCAGAATTGCTATTGAAGACAGGTGGAAGTAACAGAAACAACAGCAAACAAAAAAAACTTATGAAATCTATTTCCTCTTATTTTAAGGGAAACGAAATACAAAAATGAAATCTTGCTAAGACGGGCAACTTAAAAAAAAAAAAAAAATCTTTTCAACGCGGTATCAGAGACAGATGTTAGTCATGAACTCCACCCTTTTCTGGCGGGACAGGGATAGATTGAGAAAAAATTCTTAGGATGGCGCCATAATAAAATTATCTTTTTTATTCATAAGATGATAATTCTTATCTTATCGCTGATAGGCCCCTTACACTCTCATTTCTTTCAATTTACTATTGAAACATACGTAAGTGTGTGCAAGGGATTAAGATTCCCAACCACGTTGTCCTTTCCCTCTATGTGACTCATTTTTCTGTTTTGAATTTTCATTCTAATTTAGGAAAAAAAAATACTTATGCATCTGAAGAAAAACAGCCGATTCATGAACGGTCGCCCAAACTGGATGCTCACAGAATGGGGTTGGACACCCACTTAGAATGCTGAAACTCACTATCAGCTATTGAAGAGATGGAGTGAGATCTCATGAGAAGCTATAAACACCCGGACGAATGATCAACCATGTTCTGATAAATCATGTAGACGGATATACCATGGTAACAGTCCAAGGTCAACTCCATAAGAACTATTGCATCCTACATATTTAGTATGGCACCAGTCTCCACATTCTACTGAGGTGACACTTGACCACATCAAGTGACACAAGTCCTTCATGCACGGTCTTTTAGGCAGGGTCCTTTAGATAGGGTCCTTCTTTAACCAGGTTCTTTGAGGCAGGTTCCTTCAGGCAGGGGTACCTCATAGGGTCCTTTAGGCACGGGTCCTTTCGGAAGAGTCCTTTAGGCCGGGGGTACTTCAGGTAAGGTCCTTTAGGAAGGGTCCTTTAGGCAGGTTCCTTGAGCATGGTCCTTTAGGTCATGTGGTTGAGGCTAGGTACTTTAGGCCATGTCCTTCAGGCACGATCCTTTAGGCACAATCCTTTAGGCGGGGTCCTTCGGTCAGGGGCCGTTAGGACACTTGAGGCAGGTTCCTTTAAGCAGGATCCTTTAGGTAGAATCCTTCAGGTGTGATCCTTTGAGCAGATTCCTTTAGACAGGGTCTTTTAGCCAAGGTTCTTCAGGCAGGGTCATTAGGCAGGGTTGTTCAGGGAAGGTCATTTAGGCACGGGCCCCTCAAGCAGGGTTCGTCAGACAGAGTCCTTCAAACATGGTCCTTCAGTCATGGCTCTTTAGGTAGGGTCCATCAGGATGGTCCTTTAAGCAGGTTTCTTTAAGAATATTATATTAGACAGAGGCCTCCTAGCTTGGTCCTTCAGGTAAGATCCTTCAAGCAGGTTCCTTTAGACAGAATCCTTCAGACAGGGTCCTTCAGCTATGTACTTTTACACTGGGTCCTTCATGCAAAGTCATTTACGGAGGATCCTTCAAGTAGGGTCCTTTTGGCAGGGTCCTTAAGGCAGCGTCCTTTTGGCAGTGTCCTTCAAGCAGCGTCCTTTTGGTCCTTTTGGGTAGGGTCCTTTAGGCAGGGTCCTTCAGGTAGAGTCCTTCAAGCAGGAGCCTTTAAGTACAGTCCTTTAAGCAGGGGCCTTTACACAGGATCCTTCAAGCAGCTACCTTTAGGTAGGGTCTTTCAAGCAGGAGCCTTTAAGTACAGTCCTTTAAGCAGGGGCCTTTACAAAGGATCCTTCAAGCAGCGACCTTTAGGTAGGGTCCTTCAAGCAGGGGCTTTTAGGTCGAGCCTTTAAAGCAGGGCCCTTTAGGTAGGGTCCTTCAAGCAAGATCCTTTAGGCAGGGTGCTTTAGGCAGGGTCCTCCAGGTAGGATCCTTCAAGCAGGGCCTTACGTAAGTCCTTCAAGCTAGGTCCTTTAGGCAGGGTGCTTTAGGTAGGGTCCTACAAGAAGGGTCCTTTAGGCAGGGTTCCTTCAAGGAGGGTCCTTCAGGTAGGTGTCCTTCAAGCAGGGTCTTTTAGGTAGGGTCCTTTAGGCAGGGTCCTTCAGGTAGGGTCCTTCAAGCATGGTCCTATAAGTAGGGATTCTTCAAGCAGGAGCCTTTAAGTACGGTCCTTCAAGCAGGAGCCTTTAGGCAAGGTCCTTAAAGCAGGGGCCTTTAGGTATGGTCCTTCAAGCAGGGCCTCTTAGGTAGGGTAATTCAAGCATTTGCCTTGAGGTAGGGTCCTTCCAGCAGGGGCCTTTAGGCAGGGTCCTTCAAGAGGGGGTCTTTAGGTAGGGTCCTTCAAGCAGGATCCCTAAAGCAGGAGCCTTTAGGTAGGGTCCTTAAAGCGGGGGCCTGTGGGCAGGGTCCTTCAAGCAGGGCCATTTAGGTAGGGTGCTTAAAGTAGGAGTCTTTAGGTAGGATCCTTCAAGCAGGGACCTTTTGGCTGGTGCCTATAATAATAATTAATAATAATAATAGTTTTTATTATCAGCTCAAGGCCATATCATGGAATATACAAAGAACAGACTATCATACACAGTCTAGATACATAAAATAACATGATAAAAACAGAAGACTAATCGGCAATAGCCACACTTGTTGAAATAGTATAACCGTGATACAAGTGAGAAGAGTAAAAAAAAATTGAATGTACCAAAAATATATTGATTATAATCACAGAAATAATGAAAAAGCAAACTACTAGTAATAACAATAATCGTAGCAATACAATAATAATGACAGGTTCTGCAGAAGACATTTTGCAAAAACAGATTAAGTCATTTAGGGAAAAAACGCCTCATTTTCCCATCTTTCCCACAATTTAGATCTTCTTCTTGACTCACTATTCAGGATGCTTTGTATGAGCGAATTGCTGCTGTTTCGCATCGGGTGATCAGACTGGATATTGTTCGCCTTACAATGATTTTGAAATTGTCCATGTGGTTTTCTGTGAACAACTGTGTGGCGGAGTGGTAACGAGGAGCGTTTGTGAGGCGTCTCAAAATGTCATTATAAACAACAGTGATACGTCTCGGGTGTGGTTCGTCCACAGGTAGCACCCATAGATACTGTAGCAATACGAGCGGATGAGCAGCAGTTTCACGTCTCGGTGACAGAAGGCAAACCTCCTTGTAATCATATTACCAGTTCTTTTAGGTCGTCCTTGATAATATGAACCACATATGGAAATTCGTGCCCGAATTCCATATGATGATTTCCGAGAAAAATTTGTGGTTCTGCAATACGCTAAAACGATCTCGGGAGCAGCGACTGCACTGGGTCTTGGTTTACTGTATAGGATATCAAATTCCTCTGCGTATCGGCGGCAAGTGTCGATGAGTCTTTGGAGACCTTGCACTGATGGGGAAATCAGAACCATATCACTGGCATAGCAGATTTTGTTTATAGTTAGGTTGAGTCCTTCAAGCAGGGGCTTGTAGGCAGGGTCCTTCAAGAAGGGGCCTGTAGGAAGGGTCCATAAAGCAGGGTCCATTAGGTAGAGTCCTTCAAGTAGGGGCCTTTAGGCGGGATCCTTCAAGCAGGGGCCTTTAGGTATGGTCCTTCAAGCAGGGGCTTTTAGGTAGGGTCCTTAAAGCAGGAGCCTTTAGGCTGGGGCCTATAGGTAGAGTCCTTCAAGCAGGGGCCTTAAGGTAGGGTCCTTAAAGTAGGGGCCTTTAGTTAGGGTCCTTAAAGCAGGGCCATTTATGTAGGGTCCTTCAAGCAGGGGCCTTTAGGCAGGACCCTTCAAGCAGGGGCCTTTAGGTAGGGTCCTTAAAGTAGGGGCCTTTAGGTAGGGTCCTTCGAGCAGGAGCCTTTAGGTAGGATCCTTAAAGTAGGGGCCTTTAGGCAGGGTCCTTCAAGCGGGAGTCTTTAGGTAGGGGTCTTTAGGTACGGTCCTTAAAGCAGGGACTTTTAGGGCGGACCCTTCAAGCAGGGGCCTTTAGGTAGGTCCTTAAAGCAGGGGACTTTAGGTAGGTCCTTCAAGCAGGAGCCTTTAGGGAGGACCCTTCAAGCAGGGGTCTTTAGACAGAGCCCTTCAAGCATGGGCCTTTAGGTAGGAGCCTTCAAGCAGGGGCCTTTAGGTAGGGTCCTTAAAGCAGGGGCCTTTAGTTAGGATCCTTCAGGCAGGGGCCTTAAGGTCGGGTCCTTAAAGCAGGGGCCTTTAGGTTGGGTCCTTCAAGCAGGAGCCTTTAGACAGAACCCTTCAAGCAGGGGCCTTTAGGTAGGTTCCTTCAAGCAGTTCATTTAGGTAGGATCCTTTAATCAAAGGCCTTTAGGCGGTGTCCTTCAAGCAGGGGCCTTTAGGTAGGTCCTTAAAGCAGGGACTTTAGACAGGGTTCTTCAAGCAAGGGACTTTGGGTTGGGTCCTTCAAGCAGGATCCTTCAAACAAGGCCCTCTTACCAGAAGCCTTCAGGTAGGGTCCTTCAAGCAGGGGCCTATAGGCAGGGTCCTTCAAGCAGGGGCCTTTAGGTAAGAGTCCTTCAAGGAGGGGCCTTTAGGTAGGGTCCTTCAGGCAGGATCCTTTAGGCAGGGGCCTTCATGTAAGGGACCTTAGGCAGGGTCCTTTAGACATGGTTCTTTAGGTAAGGTCCTTTAGGGAGGGCCTTTCAAGCAAGGGCATTTAGGCAGGGTCTTTCAAGTAGGAGCCTTTAAGCAACGTCCTTAAGGCAGGGTCCTTTAGGTAAGGCCCTTCAAGCAGGGTTCTTAAGGTATTGCCCATTAACCAGGTCCTCAGGCACAGTCCTTCAAGCAGAATAGGTAATTCCAGTGCTTAATAGTTTCATATCAGTTTTTTATAAAACTTTTCATGCACCACTGCCTTAGTTTCCTGGCTCGTATTTCCATTTAGTAGATGTTTGTTTATTTATACTTACTTATTGCTATTTATTTTCTCGATTTTCCATTTGAACTGAAGATAGCTTTCCAAAGCATTGACATTTTGTCTGGTTTCTTGTTTGCTCATTTTCATTATATTAACCCACCTATGTTTAGTAGAAAACTTGAGCTTGAAAGCAAATCAAGGTACAGGGTGAAATTTTGCATTCATTTCTATAAAAATCGCCACTTAGTTTCCCCTTGCATAGTTCTCAGCCAATTAGGTCTGGGTCTCTTCTCACTACTCTGGGGACAACAGGAACCCAGCGAAGTTGTTACATATTGTTCTCCCAGGGATTGTGAAAAGTGTTTGTCCAAGCCATCTCCATGTCCGTTTCATCACGATTTCAACTGTAAATGGAACTTTTGTCATTTACCTTACTGTATCATTTCTTACTCTGTACTTCTTATCAAGCTTTATTCTTGTACCAATAAACTCTTAAACAACTTCTTGTATGTTTAATTATTCACATCTCAAATAAGATAGTTAATTAAAAGGTTCATTGTGATTATACACGCATCGATTGATCGGCGAAATCCATGAGCACACTGTTACCATTACGTGCTATACAGTATTGTCCATTTTTGTGGGAACAGTTCTTGTCAATTTTCCTTGGCCTTTAATAACAACAATAATAATATAAAAAAAATAATAATCACTTTATGGTCCGAGAAGAAAAAGGAGAGGATAGAAATCAAAGGTGATAGAGGTACTTACCCACACTTTGTGCGAGTTTGTCACACATCTCTGCCGATGGCCGCCTACGTGTGCGTCGAAACGTAAGAGTAATATGACCCACAAAGCAGAATACCTTGCCGTGTCCCTTGGAAATTTATTATATCACTTACCTGTAGAGGAGAATAATATAAGAATAAATAAAACTTACTACAGGCTAAATGCCGTTGAAACAGCAGCAATAATAATAATAATAATAATAATAATAATAATAATAATAATAATAATAATAATAATAATAATAATAATAATAATAATAATAATAATAATAATAATAATAATAAATGCGTTACGATGGAAATTAGATTACTACACAATATTTTGTTAGAGTAAATAAAAAAACAATACAGAGCTTTCAAGGGCCTGTTTGGCTTTTCTTGCCAATATGAATTCTTTAAAACTAGAACTTTCTTAAAGAATTTTTAAAATTGGAAGTATACATTAAATTGGCTTTTTTTTCTTTTACGTCGTCTCTTAAAATTATCGTGATGACCTGTCAGGTTGATCACTCCCGGGTAGATTGATTGATTTGATTTATTGATTTATGTGTTTTAGGCATATTGCCAAGCACTAGGCCAACTGAGGCCATTCAGCGCTGAAACGGAAATTGGCAGTGAAAAGGTTTGAAAGGTGTAACAGGAGGAGAGCCTCGCAGTTGCACTAATAATTAATTGTTAGGAGATGGTGGACAGTAAGATGGAAATAAGATGATATGAAAGGAGGTAAACAGTAAAAGGAATACTCATACTACATACCTGAGTATGTAGTATGAGCGGAAGAGGAAGAGGTGGAGGAATCAGCAGCACCAAGAGCGGCAAAATCAACATCACCCTTATAATCCAAGTTACTAATACATTTTCCAAAACAAATTATGCGCTTCTGAATTTTGTCTTCTTGAGGATAAGGTTTGATATCCTCCATCCCTGGTCGTATGTTGGTGGGTAGGCTACCCGCGCCACAATTAGTCAACCTTCAAGTTATTGCGCTCTAATAAAATTTTAATTACGCTAGCATATTAACTCACTTCGTTTACGTTCTTTAATTTATATTTCCAATACTCCGGTCCCCTTCCCAGAAGTAATTCAACATATACGTACATCTTCACATGGAATTTCAAATACCCGTCACAATATTTTCAGTATTGTTGGAAGGACTTCCTTTCGAATGGTGTTATCAAGTTGAAACCAAATTCATTCTCCAACCGCAGAAACTATTCAAGTGTATGTGCGCACGCGCACGCGTTCTTTTTTTTTTTTTTTTTTTTTTACAAACTATATAGCTTGGTATGGCAAGAATCATTCAAAGACCAGCCGCAAGCAGCTGCTTTTATTCCTTTTGTACCTTCCAAAATGTTCTTGATTAGTTTTTTTCAAAGCAGTCAGATTCGAAATGAAATCTCAGCAGGCTCTCAAAAATTCGTAGTTATTTTGATCATACTTAAACTTAACGAAAAAATTATCGTGGACGGGTAAGTTATTTTTATCATACTTATACATAACGAAAAAAATAATCGTAGACGGTAAGTGGTAATCTGGGAACCTTTGCCGTTTGATGCCTGTTAACTGCCCGACGACGATGCCAGTACACACACAGTCGAATGTCGCACGAAAAACATGGTGGCTAGTATTGCTCACAAAAGACACTGTTGTGCTGCGTAATTATTTGCGCACATAAAATAAAAGACGAGTGTGTAGTGCAAAGATTGGCTAAATAGGAGAGATGTTTATGGGAGCCATACAATAATGGTACGTAACTATAATATGCCTACGAACATGATTATAGATACTACCTTACGAGAGTGAGTGAAAGTACATTACATCATGGCCACCGATTCTACACGCTCCTAGCAAAGGTAGACCCATACATCTGAAAACAAGATACAAACATGTGACACAGCAAAACAGCAGAGGATCGATTGGAAGCAACGTTGACATTTTTAGCAACGGGGAGAGAGAGAGGGGATTTGAATAGATATCAAGAATCTAACTAAATAGAGAGAGACTGAACTCGAACAGAAATAAAAGTAACAGCTACTAAAACGGTCTACGAGAGAGAGAGAGAGAGAGAGAGAGAGAGAGAGAGAGAGAGAGAGAGAGAGAGACTGGTATTCGAGTAGGAATTAAATAAAAGTATTTAGTACGAAGCAAAATTGTCAAATGAACTGCTGATTTTTTTATATTTCGTAATTGCAGTAGACATTTGGGCAAATGGCCTTGAAGAAAAGCTGGATTAAACACGAATTTTTGTTATGCTTTTCTTTCTTGCCTTGGTTTGTTTGTATGGTGCTTTTACGTTGCATGGAACCAGTGGTTATTCAACAACGGGACCAGCGGTTTTACGTGACTTCCGAACCACGTCGAGAGTGAACTTCTATCACCAGAAATACACATCTCTCACTCCTCAGTGGAATGGCCGAGAATCGAACCCGCGACTACCGAGGTGGGACACTAATACCATATCAACCACGCCGCTGAGGCGCTTCCTTACCTTGGTAGAAACTGTTTAGGAAGAAGTCCTATCAAAAAATGTTTGTCATTCCGTATTTTGATTTTACTCTGGGAACTATAAGAATTGTTAAAAGATATTTGCTCTCAGTATAGAGAGCCACGACTGCATATGCATGCATTAGTGTATGTATTTATATAAATATAATGTATTTGTATAAATAAAGGTAAAAGCCACGAAGGAAAGGGACACTTGGGTACTCCACTGTTACACTTCCCTTCGTGGCTTTTGCCTTTATTTATAAAACATCCATCACGTTCCAAATTTTTTGTATTAATTATACATGTGTATATATACTGTATGCATGTGTATATTTATGTATTAAAATTTATAAATATTAAAATTCATAAGGCATTTGCTTACGTTAATTTGTTCATGTAAGGTCCAATTACCTAACCCATTGCCTCGGCTTTTATTTGCTTGCATACTAAATACCAAGTTATGCTCAAACTAAAGATGTACGATAATACAATCCTTAATTTTTATTTTATGGGGGCCCTATAATAACACGTGTCTGGCAATGTCGTACCTCCAGTACTTGCCTCAGATCACCGGAAACCGACGGCAATTTCGCTCAACACTGCCACCATTTCACTGGTTTGCAAGCTCTATGCCATGCTTGCCCGTCGATCAGGCCCGCTCGCCTGGACATGTCTATTTGCATTGCCACTTCTGTTCCAATTTGTTTCTTGAAGTCATTCTCAGTGACTTTCATTCTTCCTCTCATACTTTGAATGTGCCGAGTTTTATTCAAATTTCTACTTAATACAGTTCTCTGCAATTTTTATTTTGCTTTAATAAGTTTTCAATTGGTGGCCTAGTTGAAACAAATTCAGTCATGTGTTTTCTTAAGTGGTCGTTTCAAACAAACGATCCCTCTGCTCCAATACTTCCATCGAACACAACTGAGAAAATTCTTCAGTTTTTAATAGTTGATGACTAACATTAGTAATGCAAAGGGTACTAATATATGCTTTTTCCTGATGTACACAAACAAGTATATATATGCTCTTCTGGCAACACTAATTTGTTTCAATTAAACAACTATAAACTGCATAGGCATTGTTATTACAACTTTCAGTATTAAACTTTCTAGATAAAATTTTAATAAATTTTCATTCCGTAACCATGAACACTCGAGACTATTCAGCGTCAAATTCATACCATTTATTAAGATGTTCAACATCATGCCCATTTCCTTAAATATTACCAAGACATTGCGCATATGTTTGACTGTGCGTATGTTTGACTTCTGGTTTTTAAGTTAAAATCTTTCACTTCCTATCAAACTCTAGTCTTAAAATTCCTGGATTTCAAACCTTACTTGGTGAAGATAAACAACTTCACGAACTCTGTACAGCATTTAATTGTAAATTCATGGAAAGGAAAATTCACTAGTTTGCAGTTGCTATCACAGATAGTTAATTTAATTTGAATTTACATGCACATTATTTAAAACTTATTACAATAATAGCGAATTACACCTTTAAACTATCAATGCAGGACAACTCATGGCATATATGAAGTACCAAGACTCTGTCGCCAGACCCTATTTTTAAATCATTACAAAATATTGCGGAGTAAAAGTACAAACACTGAAGTTCTTTAATAACGAATACCGTTGAAGTGAAACTCCAATTCCTGATCCTGTAAAACAAGAAAAAACCGGAAGAAATTATTTTAATTAGGATTAAAAAAAAAAAAAAAAAAAAAAAAAAAAAATCTTACAAAGTCTGTACAATAAGGGTTTTGAATTACACGAATTGAACTCTAAATAAACAGTGTACCCAAATTTGTCCAATGGCAAACCAAGGGGCCAGAACTACCTAAAAACAAGTGAACGAGCGAAGGAACGATCGTCACAAAAGTCAAGACGACAGAGCTACCGAACAAAATTACAAATTGCCAATTTTCCATGGCTGTTTGTGCACAGCATAATCTGGCATTACACTCTTTAACGCTGTGAATTGTAAACTAGAACATTTCTCTGGGACAGTAAACTATGATTGTTAGTATTGATTTATCACCTACAGAAAAGCCTTCAGTCTGTATTGTAAATTAGTGAAACAGGATTCAAAAGATTATTCTCATCCATGCCTCTTAAGTTATAAGCATTAAGTTTGGCAGCAGTTACGCTAATGTGAACTTTTAAGTGAATGAAAACTAATTTACGTTAAAGTTAGGTGTAATCAAAATTAAAAGTTAGAAGTTAACGTCCTTTTAAGCAGAGGGGCAGAAATGCAGAGAAATATGTTGAACTTTAGAAATTCAAGAAATACCCAGAAGCTTAACCTTTACATGTTTCACTAGTAAAGTTAAAATTTAACTAAGTATGCAGAAATCTAGAAAAAAATTCTTCACCGTTGCATATAAACATTAATGTTAGTTTTAAATCTTCAAAACTTCAAAGAATCTCGGTAAAGTTAACGTTAACTTCTAAAGCTACATCGAACGACTTCACCTGAAAAAAAATTTGAAACCATGCCCTGTAACATAAGTCCTAAGACCTATGGAACAGGGTATTGGAAAGCCCTCCACCCCTACAGGAGCACCGTCCCTGCTGGGGTGGAGAAAAAAAGTGCAACTTGGCTTGATTAGTTACTACAACTGGTTTTTAACAGCCAAACCTGGAAAGGGAAGAAGTCCATTCTCGTGTAACTCAAGAAATTATTCTAACTTAGGGATTTTGACCTCTGCTACTTCTCACAAGCGTAGTTTTCTTCAGGTGGTAGACAGTCCACGAACATCTGGGAGTGGTTTCAAATCTTCATTACATCAGTATCTGGAGTTGCACCATTAAAATAAATCTAAGGCTCATTAAAATAAATCTCAGGCAGAAATAGTAAAGTCTTATCAAGTTAAAATATTTTTAATACAATTGAAATAAGCCTGTTCAAACATCAAAAGCAAAAATCTTATAACTAGACTCACGGAAGCAACTAGTCCTATGTATTATTACGATTAAAAGAAAAACTTACTGAAGTCACGAAGTTCTTTAAAAATTTAATAATAGCAAACATGACATCAATGAAAACTAACCTTGCAGCCTGGGAGTAACCACGCCTGCACGTAGACCATCTTCCAAACCAGTGAATTATATAAAATCATGGATTCAACCAATAGAGAACTAATCCATCTGCTCAAGTAAATACGCTGCACGCTTCTGCCTTCACAGGATGTAATGACACATGAAACTTCGCCGTTCCCGAAGCGAAAACTGAGTATCAAGAGAAATATTATGGCTCTGCTTGTTGAAAAAAAAATCCGTTGCTGTGACGTCACCAACAGCAGGGACCATGGAGGTACCTACACCCAGCTGGACGATTTCTTACGAGAGAGACAACATCGTCTTGTTTTTTTTTTATGGGAAAATTTTTTTAAAATTCTGTCGATGATTCAAATATTCATTCTCCGGTTTATAACTTCTCGGTTCGTTGGTAAAATTGGTTTCTGTACATCATACCCGAAATTTTTTGGCGATAATTAACCGAACAAAAGAATGAAAATTCTCCTTCTTATATATTGAGTGAATTGTGATTCTGTGAAATAAATTAAATACCTTAGTCTTAAATTTTAAGGAGCACCTTATATATTACTGTGAGATCATCCCTGGTTGAAATGAATCTCTCTTTTATTGGTACACCTTATCGTTACTGTTTTCTGGCAATCTTAACTATGGTAACTCGAGAATTTTGCGGCCTTTCATATGTAGGTGTGTCATTCATCTGTGAGTGTCAAGTATTCTATCTGTTCATCTTCATATGCATGCACAGACGTCAAAAATTACTTATATATATAATTTGCATGTGTGTTTTTTGTGCGTGCGGGCGTACGCCTATATATACTGTATATGTATGTATCCATACACGTATTCAGTTCATTTGTGAAGCATATAAAAAATATTCATAATAAGAAAGGTAAATATTATAAAGCATGACCGACAAGGATCTCGTAAAAAAGATGGAGGAAAATCTCCGAAAAGATTTCCGAATGACGACATGTGCTGGGGATACGAGAAGCAGACCCACTTAGATCAGATGGCCCAATGTTTGTGCTTACTGTAGACGGATAAGATTTTGTTATCAACACGTAGACATTTATCGCTAACTCAAACAACTAGTGGTCATATTTGGGCGTTTTTCCTGAAACCCTCAGTTTCAACTATCGCCACGTTTTACTTCGATTTTCGTTCTATCAGCCAAATTTATCATCAAGTCATCCAGATCTGCTCACTGTAATTGAAACTCTCTCAACAGAGAAAGCAGTCAATGCGTTTTCCACTATGCTATTCTTGTAAGAACATCGAAAGTAAATACTGGCACTTTACGAGAAACAACGTATCCATACACAAACCCTCCCATTCCACACACACATACACACGTACACACACGCGGCGCGCACACACACGCATATATATATGCATATATATTACTATGCATTAATAATACTTAGATAAGATCACCCCGAAAGTTCTAACGTGACTGTTTTCAGTATAGTTTTAAATGAAGTCGGGTTGTCATATTATAGCTTCTCCCACTGAATATGACCCACCATATTTTACTAACAACTTAAAACATATTTCAAGGATTAAATAACAGGGGAATTAAAACGTGATATAAGATATAAACCGAGTATATGACCATGCGGAAAGTGAAACCACAGATTTCAAGCTCTTTTGCCAATAGTCTAAGGCAACCTCAAGCAATCTACAAACTATACCCAAACGAAAAATTACAAGGAGACCTCGTTTAAAAATACTAAATTAAATTAAATATATAATAAATCATCTTAGTGGATACAAGTGTCATTGCATTTGAGGTTGAGGCTGATCTTCAAATGAGTAGAACAGATGTTCTGAATTAACCCAGGTAATAGATTAACCGAAGAGAGGTTAAGGAGGTTATTAACACGCACTACTCATAAACGTTCGAACACCTTCTGCAAATTGTCAGGAATAGTACATGGACTTGGAATCAAATTAATGTTATTTTCTTTTGCCGTCTGTATCCAGGTAGATTCTGAGAGGTTCCCAAAGACAATACTATCACGTTTTGTTATTAAACTATGTAACTATTAAATTCTCGACTGTTTCTCTTTACTTGGGTGTACAAGAGGACCCTTATTCTTTGGAACATATATATATATATATATATATATATATATATATATATATATATATATATATATATATATACATAGATCTGTATGTGAGAAAAGTAGGTCACGTGCAGGAAAGATTGTCGTCCTTTTCCATTTACGCAGTAATCACTTCAAGGTCTTTTGTTAAGCCACGGTACTTACATCGCTAACTTCACGTTATCCTATTATGATGAAATAAGTTTTTCGGCCAATTATCCTTGTGATTAGAACACGCCGTCTGTGGTCGGACCAACTGATAAGACTCGTCAGATACTGTAACAGGAAAATCTAGCGAAAAATACATTGGCTTCTAATGACGCTGATTATGTGATATTTCCTGACAAGCTCTCGAGCAGCGGGTATAAAAGGAGCCACAGGCTTCTCGTTAAGCATAACCAAACCTGCCTCTGGGATAGTTAGAGCTAAAGAAGAGAACAAACATTGTGACAAAACTACTAGAAAAGAAAACACCAAGATGAAGTTCCTTTTCTTCCTGGCAACGGCTTTTGCCTTTTCCGAATGTTCACAAATTTTGATGATATTGCCACTTGGATCTGCTTCCCACAAGAATATCATCACGCCCTTGGCCGAGTCCCTTGGGCAACGAGGACACCAGGTCACCATTGCCTCCCTGCATGCAGCCTCTGCCAATGCCTCTCGTTCTTACACCGATCTTGTGGCTGCTGACGCTTGGAACTCGATCCGGAAAGTGACTGGAGAATTTGACGTCTTCAAGATGAGAGAAGCGAGCGGAGGCAAGAACGTTAACTCACAAGTGATGAAGAAAGTCATTCATCATCTGCCAGAGTACTGTGACGCCTTCTTGAGAGACCCCGGAGTACAAGACGCATGGCGCACCAAGCCCGATTTGATTCTGCTGCCAGCATTCATGAATGAGTGTGGATTAGCCCTTGTCCACAAATTCAAGGTCCCCTTTATGTATATTACTACTTCTGGACTCACACCCTGGACTGCTGACCTCCTCGGAAACCCTGAGCATCCTGCATATGTCCCCAATCAGTATCTTCCATATGGAGACCACATGAACCTCTGGGAAAGAACAGTGAACACAATAGTCAGGTAAGATGCAAATCTCTCACCATCGTCTATGTATTCATGACATTACGTTGACAAAATATCGATGAACCAATTTATTTTGTCTAATAATGGCAGCACACTTCATGAAAGACTGCAAAAATTCGATTAAAGGAAGGTAGAAATGTATTAAACTCTAACCCTTGTATTTCTTCTTATCAACAGGTTCATCACCCCATACTTGCGAAATCGCCTTGTGCTCTCGCGGTTGGATGGTGTTGTCCAGAGGTTCTTGAAGGATCCATTTGTATCTCTGTCTGAAGTCGAGAAGAATGTTTCAATGGTTCTCGTCAACTCTCACTACTCCCTTGGCTACCCTCGCCCATTGCTGCCTAACGTTGTGGAAGTGGGCGGTATGCACTGTCGGAATGCACGACCTTTGGAAGATGAGCAGCTGAAACATTTCTTAGACTCCTCTCCTGTTCCTGTAGTTTTCTTCAGTCTTGGGTCCTCCATTCGTAGCGAGCAATTACCTGCTCACCTGCGCAGCGCTTTCGTATCAGCCTTTGCTCGCCTTCCATATCGCATCGTATGGAAATGGGAAGGAGCTCCTATTCCAGGTCTGTCAGAAAATGTCTTGACAAGGGCCTGGGTTCCCCAGCAGGACATTCTTGGACACGAGAAAGTGAGGGCCTTCTTAACTCATGGCGGATTACTGTCTATGCAAGAGGCTATTTACCACAATGTCCCTATGGTTGGTATTCCCCTGATGAGCGACCAACACCTGAATGTGCGTCAGATAGTCAACTTAGGCATTGGCCGGGAACTGTCTATTGAGACCTTGAATTCCGATTCTGTCACAGAGGCCATCACAGCAGTCATCGAAAACGAGTCGTACCGAAATCAGGTCCAGAAAAGGTCTGCGCTGTTCAAGAACCAAGAAACGTCATCCCTAGATCGGGCGGTCTACTGGACCGACCATGTCTTGCGTCACGGGGGCGCAGATCACCTAAGATCAGCTGCTGCCAACATGTCCATCCATCAGTATCTTCGATGTAATAGTCGTCTTATAATTGCGCTCTTGTTATACTATTCTGTCTTAAATGGCTTCTGAAATCCATCTGCCGTGCAATGCTCTTTGCTCTTAAAAAAGCGACCCTAAAATTGCGAAAGTCAATGAAAGGTCACTTCCATGTAGAGTAAAAGAGTATGTGCTTAAAAAGCCATATGAGATGGATCTGAAAGCTGATCTCATTCCTTGCAATTAGTACCTGATTTCAACTTCACTCATAATTCACACATTCATGGTTTTCGTCATTCACTCGTAAATAAATAAAATAAGTTTCAAATAATCATCCTACATTTATGTATTTTTCTATTATCAATGTTTATGTAGCTAGTACTGCTTAAAAGAATTTATTTTTATATATGCCAATATTTACACAAGAATAAACAAATTTTGTGACGTTTGCATTTCATTTTCCGAAGAATGCACCCTTTGAATGACCTCTAAGCGAAGGTCTAAATTTAGACCTTGCTCTAAACAAATTGAGAAAATGACATGTGACGAGGAAAGGAGAGGAGGCAGCATTCATGCTTTGCTCAGAATTCATTACAGTAAATACTTTTGCAGCCTGATAACTTCCAGAATGACTTGAAAATAATGGGCATACTAAGAGATAAAATAGCAACAAGGTGACTAGCAATCTTGTCACTATTTCCGTTAGCTTTCCAAGCCTAAATTGATCGAAAACGCAGCAAAAAATTCCTAATCATATTTTCACAACAAACCACAAAGCAAAGAAGTGGAGAGTACTATAAGGCAGGTCAAAACAATAAACGTTGTTGTCACTGACTATAACTAGCTAGTAAAATAAATAGGTAGTTGTAATATTCAGGACCAGTTAAATATTAATAAGAATCCGTTTCTGGATAAATGAAAACTTCACATGAAAAACCAAAAGGACCACGAATTCGTCTAACTCGCTTCCATACCACTTAATGTTTAAAAAACGAAAGAACGTAAAAAGAGTGGAAGTAAAACTGAATACATAAGACATGTGCTTCGACAAACAACAAATACAACATTATTATAGGCCAGTCAATAAATAGGCAAGGAGAAATCCAGAAAAACGCTTGTGATCTTTTAAAGTTTCGGGAATTTTGGCACCTGGCTTTTTCCTACAGTGTTACCTACCTATTTTAGTTGACTCGGACATCAATGTTTGTGTACAGTCTGAGGTTTTAAAACATTCGTGACTTTATACTTCTTTTCCCTAGGATAGGTAGCAAAATGATCCCTCTAAAGCATAATTCTAGCCAAGGAATTATTGCTCATATAGCAGTCCGCCAAATTTCCTCTCGAAATTCGGCCCGTTCTTCTTTTTTTTTTTTTTTTTTATGGCGTTTTTACGTTGCATGGAACCAGTAGTTATTCAGCAACGGGACCAACGGCTTTACGTGACTTCCGAACCATGTCGAGAGTGAATTTCTATCACCAGAAATACACATCTCTCACTCCTCAACGGAATTGCCGAGAATCGGACCCGCGACCACCGAGGTGGTGCGCAAACACCATACCAACCACGCCACTGAGGCGCTCCTCGGCCCGTTCTTGATAACCGGTGTGAAGAGCAACGAGTAATTACGGGTAGGTCGGTTGCACCAGTCAAAGTATACCGGGTCTGCTCGCAAAGGCAATGCTAAAACCTATCCCCGCCCCTTGTGAAACGTCATCAGTTACAAAAGGACCATATCTTTATGAAACTATATTTACGGTAACATTTTCATATGACTATTTTTGCGATGGCGTTTTTTTTATATAAATTTTCCTCTTAATGCATGTTGCCGTATACTACGTTAAAGTACAAAGAATGCTCTTCCAAATGATATGTAGCACATTACAATTACGATTACTTTCAATCCCACAAGCGCGCACAGAAAAAATTATCTACGCACACAAAAATGTGCAATTACTTCATCCGTCAACGTACATACATTCACGTTTCGTAGCGTAGCTGACTAAGGAATGATGATAGAAAGAAACTGAAAAATTGATTAGAAAGCTGATAAAATGTACTATATAATGCATAAATAAAATTGAAAGGTTTTCTCAGAAATTTTCGAGGAATTCTAAGTCAAAGACGGACCAAAATTTTTTAATTTTATGTAAATATTTACCACATTTTTCTTACATAATTTTTCATCTTATTACATTTTGCCATATACCATGTAAAAGTACAAAGTATGCCCTTTCAGTTGGTATATGACACATTACAATTACAATTATTTTCAAACCCATAATCGCGCACAGAAAAATATCTACGCACGCAAAAATGATAAAAAATTAAGCGTTCCTGGGAGATCTGAAATCTAGCCCCGCCCCTTGTGAAACGTCATCAGATACATCCAGCCAGACTGACGAATACCTTTTTGTACTTTTTCCGAAAATATTATAATCGTTTGAGGCATGCATAATTAATACCTATATGTATAGTGTTTGCGTTATATGTAAACTAATGTTTTCGGAAGTATATTTATGTGATATGAAGTGATGAGAAATTTGCTGGATATGTGTTCCCTGTATCATTTTCTTCATCATTTATTCCTTTGATACCTTGTATCGTATATGATGTAATTCTTATACGTTTGATATTTTTTTCGTTTTGTGGTCAAGTCGTGCAAATGCAACTGCCATTTTTTACACTGCCTGTATCCACATTTTCTTTGTATTTATTGCATAACAATAAGTATTCTTAAGAAGATTTGGAAAATATAACTAATCTATCATTCTAACCTTTAGCATAAAAAACTTCCTTTTCAAAGTGAGGTATGAACACAGTGACAGAACTAAACACATTTCTTAAGAATTATTTAAAATCTTGATAATATTACTACCTGAAAGAGAGAGAGAGAGAGAGAGAGAGAGAGAGAGAGAGAGAGAGAGAGAGAGAGAGAGAGAGTTTTTATGTTATAAAAAAAATGGACTTGAAGACAATACAGCAAACCAGTATATAGGTAAGTAAATAAATAAGTAAAGAATAAACATATGAAGAAAGCTGGAGTAGCTATGTGTGTTCAAACTGGTATATTCTATGTGCAAAAAACAAGGCTTGGTGACTAAATGAGAGAATTGGTATTAAAAAAAATCAAACATGTGACCTCTCTACAGATTTTATCAAGATTTTATCAAAAACACCATGCGATATGGATTAAATGTATAAGAACTCTGGGTTCTTTAAGTAATTCAATGGAGAAGCAGGAAGTTTTACTCTTGTGACGTCTCAGTATTAGCTCCGACCCCACTGCCGAGTTGAGCAGACCCTTTATGCTTTGAATGGGTATTAAAAAACATCAAGCATGTGACCTCTTTACAGATTTTATCAAGATTTTATCAAAAACACTATGCGATATGGATTAAATGTATAAAAACTAAAGCTTCTTTAAGTAATTCAGTGGAGACGCACGGGAAGTGTTATACTCTTTGACTCTGGATTGCACAGTCTCGAAAGAATCGGGGTCGGCCGTGTACGACCGTGACCCAATGTCGGATGATGAATATAGAATTTAGCCCTAAGGCCAAGCAATAGGACCTATGAGGTTATTCAGCGCTGAAATGTTTGGGAGGTGTAACAGGAGTAAAACCTTGCAGTTGCACTGAATCAATTGTTAGGAGAGGGGGAAAGTAAGATAGAAGAAAGACAATAGAAAAGGAGGTAGGCTACAGTAAAAAGAACGAAAAGGATTGCAGCTAGGGGACGAAGGCACACTGCAAAGAACCTTAAGTGATGACAACAGTGCACCACATGAGGTGCACTGACGGCACTACACCCCCCTACGGGGAATATAGGATGATGGATATGGGGAATGGAATACTATATTTGATTTAGGTATAAAGCAAAGCACTGGGACCCACAGAGTCACTCAGCGTTATGATGAATAACAAAATGGATATATCAATAATGAGTTTAATGGAAATTATATAAGTAATGAGTTTAATGAAAATTATATAAATAATGAGTTCAAAATAGATACCCTTATGATCGATGTTAAAAACGGTAAAATCGAGAAATTTGATTACTAATGTAATTAAAAACTGCCATAAATAAGATAAAAAATTATATCTGTATAAAATTACAAGATGTTTCTATAAGATCTGCAAGCCTTTAAAAAACTCAAAACAGGACCTACATCAATATTGTCTCCTAAAATTTCAGTTATAGTTTTACCATCTAGATGGTAGCTACATCCGCCTCTCATTTACATACCTGGTGCAGTGAACCAGAATGTGCTCAACAGTTACTGTTAAAGACTGTCACAGCGAACACACAATGGAGCACTACAACCATCAAGAAGAAAATTGTGTCAGTCGGCTGTGACCAATCCTCAACCTTGTTAAAATAACTTCAGTCCTCCTGTCGCTATGATAGGATGATTGCCAGAATCCTATTTGAGGTCTAATAGTTCTTAACTTATTATTAGCAAGAAGGGGAGATGACCATAACTCCTGCCACTTGCTTAGTATTTATTACGAATAAAGGTTTTCATATGTAAGTGTGGCACTCTATTTGTGATTCACAGACAGTGCAGAGAGAAGGCACATGTTTTAATTATCCTTGTTTTAATTATCGTTGTGATTAGAACACGCCGTTTATGGTCGGACCAACTGATAAGACTCGTCAGATACTGTAACAGGAAAATCTAGCGTAAAATACATTGGCTTCTAATGACGCTGATTATGTGATATTCCCTGACAAGCTCTCGAGCAACGGGTATAAAAGGAGCCACAGGCTTCTCGTTCAGCATAACCAAACCTGCCTCTGGGATAGTTAGAGCTAAAGAAGAGAACAAACATTGTGACAAAACTACTAGAAAAGAAAACACCAAGATGAAGTTCCTTTTCTTCCTGGCAACGGCTTTTGCCTTCTCCGAATGTTCACAAATTTTGATGATATTGCCACTTGGATCTGCTTCCCACAAGAATATCATCACGCCCTTGGCCGAGTCCCTTGGGCAGCGAGGACATCAGGTCACCATTGCCTCCCTGCATGCAGCCTCTGCCAATGCCTCTCGTTCTTACACCGATCTTGTGGCTGCTGACGCTTGGAACTCGATCCGGAAAGTGACGGGAGAATTTGACGTCTTCAAGATGAGAGAAGCGAGCGGAGGCAAGAACGTTAACTCACAAGTGATGAAGAAAGTCATTCATCATCTGCCAGAGTACTGTGACGCCTTCTTGAGAGACCCCGGAGTACAAGACGCATGGCGCACCAAGCCCGATTTGATTCTGCTGCCAGCATTCATGAATGAGTGTGGATTAGCCCTTGTCCACAAATTCAAGGTCCCCTTTATGTACATTACTACTTCTGGACTCACACCCTGGACTGCTGACCTCCTCGGAAACCCTGAGCATCCTGCATATGTCCCCAATCAGTATCTTCCATATGGAGACCACATGAACCTCTGGGAAAGAACAGTGAACACAATAGTCAGGTAAGATCCAAATCTCTCACCATCGTCTATGTATTCATGACATTACATTGACAAAATATCAATGAACCAATTGTTTTGTCTAATAATGGCAGCACACTTCATGAAAGACTGCAAAAATTCGATTAAAGGATAGTAGAAATGTATTAAACTCTAATCCTTGTATTTCTTCTTATCAACAGGTTCATCACCCCATACTTGCGAAATCGCCTTGTGCTCTCGCGGTTGGATGGTGTTGTCCAGAGGTTCTTGAAGGATCCATTTGTATCTCTGTCTGAAGTCGAGAAGAATGTTTCAATGGTTCTCGTCAACTCTCACTACTCCCTTGGCTACCCTCGCCCATTGCTGCCTAACGTTGTGGAAGTGGGCGGTATGCACTGTCGGAATGCACGACCTTTGGAAGATGAGCAGCTGAAACACTTCTTAGATTCCTCTCCTGTTCCTGTAGTTTTCTTCAGTCTTGGGTCCTCCATTCGTAGTGAGCAATTACCTGCTCACCTGCGCAGCGCTTTCGTATCAGCCTTTGCTCGCCTTCCATATCGCATCGTATGGAAATGGGAAGGAGCTCCTATTCCAGGTCTGTCAGAAAATGTCTTGACAAGGGCCTGGGTTCCCCAGCAGGACATTCTTGGACACGAGAAAGTGAGGGCCTTCTTAACTCATGGCGGATTACTGTCTATGCAAGAGGCTATTTACCACAATGTCCCTATGGTTGGCATTCCCCTGATGAGCGACCAACACCTGAATGTGCGTCAGGTAGTCAACTTAGGCATTGGCCGGGAACTGTCTATTGAGACCTTGAATTCCGATTCTGTCACAGAGGCCATCACAGCAGTCATCGAAAACGAGTCGTACCGAAATCAGGTCCAGAAAAGGTCTGCGCTGTTCAAGAACCAAGAAACGTCATCCCTAGATCGGGCGGTCTACTGGACCGACCATGTCTTG
The DNA here is from genome assembly GCF_015104395.2 of Macrobrachium nipponense. Lineage (NCBI taxonomy): Eukaryota > Metazoa > Arthropoda > Malacostraca > Decapoda > Palaemonidae > Macrobrachium > Macrobrachium nipponense. Next base: position 144,371,948 of record NC_061107.1, read on the forward strand.
CGTCACGGGGGCGCAGATCACTTAAGATCAGCTGCTGCCAACATGTCCATCCATCAGTATCTTCTGATTGATGTAATAGTCGTACTTATAATTGCCGCTCTTGTATTACTATTCTGTCTTAAATGGCTTCTGAAATCCATCTGCCGTGCAATGCTCTTTGCTCTTAAAAAAGCGACCCTAAAATTGCGAAAGTCAATGAAAGGTCACTTCCATGTAGAGTAAAAGAGTATGTGCTTAAAAAGCCATATGAGATGGATCTGAAAGCTGATCTCATTCCTTGCAATTAGTACCTGATTTCAACTTCACTCATAATTCACACATTCATGGTTTCGTCATTCACTCGTAAATAAATAAAATGAGTTTCAAATAATCATCCTACATTTATATATTTTTCTATTATCAAGGTTTATGTAGCTAGTACTGCTTAAAAGAATTTATTTTTATATATGCCAATATTTACACAAGAATAAACAAATTTTGTGACGTTTGCATTTCATTTTCCGAAGAATGCACCCTTTGAATGACCTCTAAGCGAAGGTCTAAATTTAGACCTTGCTCTAAACAAATTGAGAAAATGACATGTGACGAGGAAAGGAGAGGAGGCAGCATTCATGCTTTGCTCAGAATGCATTACAGTAAATACTTTTGCAGCCTGATAACTTCTAGTATGACTTGAAAATAATGGGCATACTAAGAGATAAAATAGCAACAAGGTGACTAGCAATCTTGTCACTATTTCCGTTAGCTTTCCAAGCCTAAATTGATCGAAAAACGCAGCAAAAAATTCCTAATCATATTTTCACAACAAACCACAAAGCAAAGAAGTGGAGAGTACTATATGGCGGGTCAAAACAATAAACGTTGTTGTCACTGACTATAACTAGCTAGTAAAATAAATAGGTAGTTGTAATATTCAGGACCAATTAAATATTAATAAGAATCCGTTTCTGGATAATGGAAAACTATCATATGAAAAACCAAAAGGACCACGAATTCGTCTAACTCGCTTCCATACCACTTAATGTTTAAAAAACGAAAGAACGTAAAAAGAGTGGAAGTAAAACTGAATACATAAGACATGTGCTTCGACAAAAAAAACAAAAAAAACAAATACAACATTATCAAAGGCCAGTCAATAAATAGGCAAGGAGAAATCCAGAAAAACGCTTGTGATCTTTTAAAGTTTCGGGAATTTTGGCACCTGGCTTTTTAGTTGACTCGGACATCAATGTTTGTGTACAGTCTGAGGTTTTAAAACATTCGTGACTTTATACTTCTTTTCCCTAGGAACTGTAGACTAGTGATAGGTAGCAAGATGATCCCTCTAAAGAATAATTCTAGCCAAGGAGTTCTTGCTCATAAAGCAGTCCGCAAAATTTCCTCTCGAAATTCGGCCCGTTCTTTTTTTTGTATGGTGTTTTTACGTTGCATGGAACCAGTAGTTATTCAGCAACGGAACCAACGGCTTTACGTGACTTCCCAACCATGTCGAGAGGGAATTTCTATCACCAGATATACACATCTCTCACTCCTCAATGGAATGGCCGAGAATCGAACCCACGACCACAGAGGTGGTGCGCAAACACCATACCAACCACGCCACTGAGGCGCTCCTCGGCCCGTTCTTGATAACCGGTGTGAGGAGCAACGTGTAATTACGGGTAGGTCGGTTGCACCAGAGTCAAAGTATACCGGGTCTGCTCGTGAGGCAATACTAAAACCTATCCCCGTCCCTTGTGAAACGTCATCAGTTACAAAAGGACCATATCTTTATGAAACTATATTTACGATAACATTTTCATATGACTATTTTTGCGATGGCGTTTTTTTTTATATAAATTATCCTCTTAATGCATGTTGCCATATACTACGTTAAAGTACAAAGAATGCTCTTCAAAATGATATATAGCACATTACAATTACGATTACTTTCAATCCCACAAGCGCGCACAGAAAAAATTATCTACGTACACAAAAATGTGCAATTACTTCATCCGTCGACCTACATAGATTCACATTTCGTAGCGTAGCTGACTAAGGAATGATGATAGAAACTGAAAAATGGATTAGAAAGCTGATAAAATGTACTATATAATGCATAAATAAAATTGAAAGGTTTTCTCAGAAATTTTCGAGGAATTCTAGGTCAAAGACGGACCAAAATGGTTTAATTTTATGAAAATATTTACCACATTTTTCTTACATAATTTTTCATCTTATTACATTTTGCCATATACCATGTAAAAGTACAAAGAATGCCCTTTCAGTTGGTATATGAACATTACAATTACAATTATTTTCAAACCCATAATCGCGCACAGAAAAAATTATCTACGCACGCAAAAATGATAAAAAATTAAGCGTTCCTGGGAGATCTGAAATCTAGCCCCGCCCCTTGTGAAACGTCATCAGATACATCCAGCCAGACTGACGAATGCCTTTTTGTACTTTTTCCGAAAATATTATAATCGTTTGGGGCATGCATAATTAATACCTATATGTATAGTGTTTGCGTTATATGTAAACTTATGTTTTCGGAAGTATATTTATGTGATATGAAGTGCTGAGAAATTTGTTGGATATGTGTTCCTTGTATCATTTTCTTCATCATTTATTCCTTTGATACCTTGTATCGTATATGATGTAATTCTTATACGTTTGATATTTTTTTCGTTTTTGTGGTCAAGTCGTGCAAATGCAACTGCCATTTTTTACACTGCCTGTATCCACATTTTCTTTGTATTTATTGCATAACAATAAGTATTCTTAAGAAGATTTGGAAAATATAACTAATCTATCATTCTAGCCTTTAGCATAAAAAAAAGTTCCTTTTCAAAGTGAGGTATGAACACAGTGACAGAACTAAACACATTTCTTAAGAATTATTTAAAATCTTGATAATATTACTACCTGAAAGAGAGAGAGAGAGAGAGAGAGAGAGAGAGAGAGAGAGAGAGAGAGAGAGAGAGAGAGAGAGAGAGAGAGAGTTGTTATGTTATAAAAAATGGACTTGAAGAGAATACAGCAAACCAGTATTTAGGTAAGTAAATAAATAAGTAAAGAATAAACATATGAAGAAAGCTGGAGTAGCTATGTGTGTTCAAACTGGTATATTCTATGTGCAAAAAACAAGGCTTGGTGACTACTATGAGATTCAGGGCCTCTGTAACACGGTTTTTTCGCAATAACTTTTCATCTATGCATTTCGTAAATATAAGCTTATTCAGAATACATATTATATCAACACATAAATTTTGAGTGTATTCTGCACTACGTAGGTTGAATAAATTTGGTACTTATAATGTAAAAGTTAAGCGACCTTTTTGAAAGGACGGGCCAACTTACTCAGAGAAAAGGTTTCGAACGCACTCGTTACGTAACTTATGACACCATTTCTTCCCTCTTTCTCGATGGATGATTGGCTATACGTAACGAAGGCTATACCTCTGGCAACAATGACATACAAATTTAAATACAAGTAAAGCAGTACACCTTTATGAACTCTGGAACCTCCCCACTGATAATTGTCATAAAGAACAAACCAACAAAATATGTTAATAAATACAAAAACACTTCGATTATTAGTCTAACTCCCAAAATAAGTTTCCAAAGAAATTACAGTCTACTTTATAGGTCACAATAAGATTGACAAGATGTAGGGAATAGTTGGTAATTATAAAAAACATAGTAGACAAGCTTGATTTGATAACTGCTATATCCAATGTCAAGGAATTTTTATTTATTGGCTATCTACCTATTTACTGAAAAAAAAAAAAAAAAATAGCCGGTACCGTATATTGGCTTTAAACCTTCACCAATAATTATCGTCAGAATGGTGACTTCATGAGGCTCCACCCACTTTCGCCTCGTTATAATTCAGGATAACACTGAAGGCTACCATGGGCATTGTTGGATTATAAAATTTAACTTCTGGCTATAAAAACTAATTTCTCGAGTAGTTGTAAGAAGTGCTAAATGATCCTCAAGGATCCCAGCAGTTGGCCTAAACGTTTAATTCATGTATATTACTACTATACTGTTGCGGCACTACTGCTACAGTAGTATTACTACGCTAGCACTGATACCCCACCCACATCTATATATCGTTCCGCCATTCATAAAGTCTTTGGGTTTCAGAGCCGTTGGAATTTCTGTCTGGTGGATGGGCGGGGCAACATTTAGTCAAAAGGGGTTTGTTTACCTTGCTTACGTAATGAATGTTTTTCGACTCTTGGCTCGTAATCATTGGCCATGGCGTCGGCTAGATCATTTTTACTCTATAAAAATTAAAACTATCGGGTTTAGGTTATTGATAATGCTGACAAAATTTGTGTGTGGTTGTAAAATATACATATGTCAACTTTCAGCTACATCCGATGCTTTGACAAGGAGCAAAGTCCAAAAAACCGTGTTACAGAGACCCTGAATCTCATAGTAAATGAGAGAATGGGTATTAAAAAAAATCAAACATGTGACCTCTCTACAGATTTTATCAAGATTTTATCAAAAACACCATGCGATATGGATTAAATGTATAAAAACTAAAGCTTCTTTAAGTAATTCAGTGGAGACGCACGGGAAGTGTTACTCTTCGACTCTGGATTGCACAGTCTCGAAAGAATCGGGGTCGGCCGTGTACGACCGTGACCCAATGTCGGATGATGAATATAGAATTTAGCCCTAAGGCCAAGCAATAGGACCTATGAGGTTATTCAGCGCTGAAATGTTTGGGAGGTGTAACAGGAGGAAAACCTTGCAGTTGCACTGAATCAATTGTTAGGAGAGGGGGAGAGTAAGATGGAAGAAAGAGAATAGAAAAAGGAGGTAGCCTACAGTAAAAGGAACGAAAAGTATTGCAGCTAGGGGACGAAGGCACGCTGCAAAGAACCTTAAGTGATGACAACAGTGCACCACATGAGGTGCACTGACGGCACTGCACCCCCCTACGGGGAATGTAGGTTGATGGAATATGGGGAATGGAATACTATATGTGATTTAGGTATAAAGCAAAGCACTGGGACCCACAGAGTCACTCAGCGTTATGATGAATAACAAAATGGATATATCAATAATGAGTTTAATGGAAATTATATAAGTAATGAGTTTAATGAAAATTATATAAATAATGAGTTCAAAGTAGATACCCTTATGATCGATGTTGAAAACGGTAAAATCGAGAAATTTGATTACTAATGTAATTAAAAACTGCCATAAATAAGATAAAAAATTATATCTGTATAAAATTACAAGATGTTTCTATAAGATCCACAAGCCTTTAAAAAACTCAAAACAGGACCAACATCAATGTTGTCTCCTAAAATTTCAGTTATAGTTTTACCATCTAGATGGTAGCCACATCCGCCTCTCATTTACATACCTGGTGCAGTGAACCAGAATGTGCTCAACAGTTACTGTTAAAGACTGTCACAACGAACACACACTGGAGCACTACTACCATCAAGAAGAAAATTGTGTCAGCCGGCTGTGACCAATCCTCAACCTTGTTAAAATAACTTCAGTCCTCCTGTCGCTATGATAGGATGATTGCCAGAATCCTATTTGAGGTCTAATAGTTCTCAACTTATTATTAGCAAGAAGGGGAGATGACCATAACTCCTGCCACTTGCTTAGTATGTATTACGAATAAAGGTTTTCATCTGTAAGTGGTAAGTGGGGCACTCTATTTGTGATTCACAGACAGTGCAGAGAGAAGGCACATGTTTTTATTGAATGTCCAAGGTCAAGATCAAAGAGGTAGAAATTTAGACATCTAAATTATACGAACATTTGAAGTGTTAAAGATTTATGATGAATAAATGACTGTGAGCTAAAAATAAATAAATAAATAAATAAATAAGGGCTATTTCCTATTTTGGCGTTGGTGTTTGAGAGGCTTGTTGTGATGTTTGATTAGTAGCTATATATTATGAATGACAATTTCCTTTTTATGAACAAAATATTTTGTAATGTATTGGTGAAATGAGTTATTGTTATAGATTAAAAACCACTGCTTTGTGCAAACCAAATATAAATATTGTATTACAACATATGTAATGTTTGGGTACAAGCATTCTTTGCTTCTCTGTCTGCTTCTTCATTCCCTGGCATCCAATCATGACCAGGAATCCAACTAAAACATACTACTGTTTTACGCCTACAGGAAATGCGAAAGCCATGCCTAAGCCTTCTTTCTGTACTAAAGGATGCAAAGAATTATAATTGTTCAGGCTTTCAACAGCACTTTTACAGTCCGAGTATATGACACAAGACTTCTTATTTGAGTGATATACTGTATCTAGGGTTTTTACAATGGCAGATAGTTCAGCTGCATATACTGAGGCAGCCTTGCAACATCACAAAAATTATCAGTGACCACAGCTAAACCTCGCTTGACTTCAAGCCATCTGTATAAATATTAAAGTCGTTATAATGAAGTTCATCATGTTCTAAAAACAGTTACCTTAATACTTAATTAAGGGTGTTTTTTTTTTTTACTATTTTTCTTGCACAATTCAGCTTTTTGGTATGAGCCAAGGTGGAATTTTGGAAGGGGGCAATTCATGAACATTCTGAGTCGGTATAGAACTATCATTTACAGAAACATTTAGCTGGATCTGGGATGGAACAGAAGATCTTGGCTTAGATTTTCCAGCATCAAGTTGATGAGTAACCTTATTTGATGGATTGTTAGAATCCTTTTTAATCCTCATCAAGTATCGGAGGCCTAATCCTTTTCGTCGTAAATCAAGTGGAAGTTGGTGCCTGTCCACATGACGACTGAGTTGAGTTCAGTTAAATATAAAATTTAGGCCAAAGGCCAAGCACTGGGACCAATGAGGTCATTCAGCGCTGAAATGGAAATTGACAGTAAAAGGTTTGAAAGGCGTAACAGGAGGAAAGCCTCGCAGTTGCGCTATGGTTGCAGAAAGATTCTCGACGGGAGATGTTGGAAAAGCCCCAGAGAAAATACTCAGACCCATATTTTGTACTACATCAAATTCGTGAAGTTTACTTTTGCATGTTGATGAATAAATGGCATCCATAATCCAACTCTGATCTACATAGTGCATCATATAGTTGCAGCAAAGATTTCTTATCTGCGCCCCAGTTAAAGCCAGAGATCACTTTTAGAAGAATGAGAGATTTCTTTACACTTTCAATTTTCAATATGCTTAGACCAAGTGGGTTTGGAATAAAAAATCATTCCTAGAAACTTTACGTCATCCACATATGGTAGAACAGGCAAATCAAGTTTCAAATTCGGTACAGCTTCTTGACGTCTACCTACTCTTAATAAAACGAACAGCAACTGTCTTACTTGTAGAGAACCTAAAACCATTTTGTTTTGCGCATCTAGAGATAGAGTTGGTGGGTTTTTGCAAATACCTGCAAGCCTCATTCAGCATCATGTGCAGCGCAAAAATTAGTTAAATCATCAACAAAATGTGAGACCCGTACAGGATTTGAAATTTCATTGATGACGCTATCAATGGCAACGGCAAAGCAAGTTACACTTAGCATACTCCCCTGTGGAACACCTAGTTTGAATGAGGAAGACAAATTATTTCCTATTCTCACTCTTATAGATCGGTATGTTAAAAAGAAGTTAACGTACCTAATCATATTTCCTTTTATGCCTAATTTATGCAGCTGCTTAACAATTCCATGAAGCCATGTTGCATCATACGCTTTTTTTAAATCAAAGAATACACCAATTGTCTGACATTGGTTTACAAAGCCCTGTTGAATTTGATTATAAAGTCTTAGCAGTGGGTCAAGGGAAGACCTGTTTTTGCGAAAGCCAAACTGGAGTGGAGAAAGTAATTTCTTTCTAAATGTCAGACTAAACGAGTGTTGATCATCTTCTCATCAGCTTGAATATACAGCTAGTAAGAACAATAGAACTGTAACTTGTAGTTAGATGAGGTTTTTTATTTGGTTTTTTAATTGGAATTACTACGGCAATTTTCCATCCTCTTGGTAAAATTATTCTATTAATAATCTTCAAGGGGTACGTTTTTGCTTCCTCGAGAAGCTGTCGAAGCATCACATACAGGACAGTATCCTCACCCGAAGTATCATTCACTGAAGAAAGGGAATCTTGTAGCTCATGCTGAGAATTTAGCATTGCGAGCTTCAATATTACCACCAGATAAATTTAAAGGAACCTGGGAGTTCCTAATCCTCTGAAATTCGGTTGAATAATTATTTGCACTTGAAATATTGGAAAGTGCTGATCCAGGTGTTAAGCTACATCTTTGGGACTTGTTATTAGTGAATCTCCAACCTTTACGAGGGTGTTTTAGGAGGAGAAAATTTCCCATCTAGCTTCCTTACTTTCTTCCAAAGTACTTTGGATGGAATTTTTTTAATTAATCCCATTCATGTAGTATAACCACGTATTTATTTTTGCAGTACGAAAATATCGACGCTGTTTGGCCATAGCTCGTTGATGCATTATCTTAGCAGTTGATGTGCATCTTCTTGTAATTTTTCTGAGAACAGCACATTTCTTATCCCACCAAGGAACAGCAAGTCTTCATGGTTTTCCACTAGTGCTTGGTATAGCAGCCTCTGCACTCGTTAAAACTGTATTTGAAAAATAGTCATATGCTTCTACGTGGCATTTAAAATATTCATAAGTTTTCTCTAATTTATATCCGCCTTATATTTCACCCAGTCTGCTATCATTACCCTCTATTTTGGTGGTGCTTCTTTAGGAACATTCCTGACGAAATCAAATTGATAGGAAAGCGATCACTACCGTGCGGGTATTCATCAGCAGACCAGTTAAAACCTAAAGCTATGTCTGAGGAACATATACTCAGATCAGTGGCTGAAAGCTAATTAAAATGTATGTTATATTAAGTCATCATACCATCATTAAGAAGCACAATATTATTATTATTATTATTTGGTTCTAAAGGATCCACAATAATACAAAGCGTTAAGAGTCCGTGAATAATTTTCAAGACTTTAGAAAAAGCTTTCGGACCCTTCCCTGGGTTCATTTTAGACTGAAGATGAACCCAGGGAAGGGTTCGAAAGCTTTTTGTAAAGTCTTGAAAATTATACACGGACTCTTAACACTTTGTATTATTGTGGATTCTTTAGAACATTATATATACTCTCGCGATAGTTTTTCCCTATTATTATTATTATTATTATTATTATTATTATTATTATTATTATTATTATTATTAATTATTATTATTATTATTATTATTATTATTATTATTATTATATTAATAACGTCCTCTACCACTTTTCCCCCATTATCTATAGAATCACTTCCCCACAACGGATTGTGTGCATTAAAATCTCCTAGAATGGAGATGGTAATTGATTAAACAATCACTGAATGCCAGCCACTGAATAAGCAGATCTAGGAAGAAGGTAAATGGAACAGACAGTAATCTGCTTATCTAAAATTATTTTTAGCGCAAGTGTCAGTAAATTTGTAGTAAAGAGTATTTGAGAGTATTCCAAAGATTTATTCACAATAATAGCAGCTCCCCTTGTGCACGGTTACCAGCAGGAGGAGCAGAGGAGAAAAACTAATTAACCCCTGGATTAAAAACTCTGGTCCCAATTTGGTTTTTTGCAGACATACTATACCGGTATGTGTCTCTCTTAACAAGAACTTTTAGCTCTTCTGCAAGTGGACGCCGTCCTTCACAATTCCATTGCAGGATATCAAAAGATGCCATTACCAAAAGATCTTTTTAGTTGGCTGACCAAATGAAGAATATGAAGCTCTTGAAAGAGAGGGCTTATCTGATGGAGATTTGGTCATGCTAGTTTTTCTTGGTGGTCTATTCAACCTCTCAGAGGAATAAGACTTTTTTGTTGGCATAATTTTACATTTGCCTTACCTTGTTTGGGCAGGTGACAGAGGAGATGTGGAATGGGTACGTAATCTTTTATAATTTGCCATTTCATATTCCACATTTACATAACGTACCTCTGCCACATGAGATACTGAAGCCCGCAATCTCTCTTGTAGAAGATTACCTAAATCTGGGAGCAATTGCCTGGGATGCCTCTAAAGATGAGGCTAGGAAGGTTTCTGAAGAAGCCTGAAGTGCGCTACAAAGGGGGTTTGAGAACTCCCACAGTGGAAGCTTATGGAGGGAGCTTGAACAATTTCACCACTACTGTGGTGTTGTTGCAGTGTCCCACCAGACGGTCCCGGAACTCTTGGAGAGCGAGGAACGCTGCCTTGAGCTCCAGGACGTTGATGTGCAGGTGCTTGTCGCGATGGTCCCTCACTCCTGCAGTCAGCAACTCCTCCAAGTGTGCGCCCCATCCCTCGGTCGATGCGTCCGAGAAGAGAAGCATCTCCAGGGGGGAGAGCGCAAAGAGGCACTCCTCTTACGAGGTTCCTGTCCTCCAGCCACCAGGCTAGGTCCTGCCTCACCTCCTCCGTGAAGGACACGGGGAAGAAGGGAGGATCCCTTGCCTGTGACCAACACTCCTTTAGTCTCCACTGAAGAGACCGCCCATGAGGGACTAGCTTCTCAAGAGACGACAGGTGGCCGATCACGACTTGCCACTGCTGAGCTGGTTGCTCCTGTCGAGACAGGAACTGTCTTACTGCCTCCCTGAACCTGGTAATCCGCGAATCTGCGGGGAAGACTCGCCCTGCTGCCGTGTCGATCAGCATGCCCAGGTACTTCATCCTCTGCTTGGGGTCAAGCTCTGACTTCTCGTAATTCACAACGATTCCCAGATCGCAGCAGAATTCAAGGAGTCGATCTCTGTCCTGCAGCAACTGCGAGCGGGAGCTCACCAGGACTAAGCAATTGTCGAGATACCTCAAGAGAAGTATCCCTACCGAGTGGGCCCAAGCCGACACCAGCATGAACACTCGCGTGAACCCCTGTGAGGCGGGTGAGGAACCGAAACAAAGTGCCCTTAACTGGTACACCATCCCGTCGAGGATGAAGCGGAGGTACTTCCTGGAGGATTGATGGACGGGTATCTGGAAATACACGTCCTTCAAATCCACAGAAAGCATGAAGTCGTTCTCCCTGATGGAATCGAGAACCGAACGTGCTGTTTCCATCGTGAACCAAGTCTGGCGAACGAATCGGTTCAAGGGAGAGAGATCTATCACCGGGCGCCAGCCCCCCGAAGACTTCTCCACAAGGAAGAGGCGGCTGTAGAAGCCCGGCGACTGATCCTGAACGATCTCCACAGCTCGTTTGCTCAGCATGGCTTCTACTTCCTGCCAAAGCATCACATCCTTGGTCGAGCCAGGAACGTAGGTTTGGAGATGGATCGGGTTTGAGGTGAGGGGTGGCCGAGACTCGAAGGGTAGTAAATATCCCTCCCGAAGGACGTTTACTATCCAGGTCTCCGCACCGTAGCGCTGCCATGTTGCCCAATGGCTTGCCAGGCAACCCCCCACTTCCGGCAGCAGGTGAGGGGAATGCCGTCCCTAGTGTTTCCCACCTCTCTCCGACTTCTTCTTACCCGCCCCCTTTGGGCTTCGGCGATGCGATCGTCTTGGCCGCAAAGAAAGCACTAACCAAACTCTTAGGTTTGGCCCAGTAATTCAAGGCTGCCCAGACGCCTTCGAGACTGCCTGGTGTACTAAACAGTCACTGTCGTCAGTGCGCCGTCTTTCCACCACAGCGTCCACTATCTCTCCTGGGAAGAGAGAGGAGGAACTCCGCACCGGTCCGTTGCGAAGACCCAGAGCTGCCTGGTAACTCGGGTGAGAACAGCGTCTCTACGCCGGAGAACCAGGTTGGCCCACAGGTTGGCCATCTGGTGGGCCAGGTAGGCGATAGCCCTACCCCCAGAGTGGCACAGTCTCACGAAAGCCGGGTCCCCTTCAGGAGTGATGTTCCCTAAGGAGGCCGCGGTTTTCGACACTGTGAGGGACCACAGGTCGAGCCATGAGACTGCTTGGAAGGCTGCCATTGCGGTAGACTCCAAGGCAAGTGCCTCCTGCTGCAAGAACCAGAGGTTCTCCGACAGGAGCTACGGCAGAGACACCGCCCAAACAGGTTAACCCCCGGGTTAACCTGTTTGGGCGGCAGAGAGTCCTCTGAAGGCACGTAAAAGCGCCTCTGTCGTGGTAGAGGTGGAGGAAGGAGCTTAGCAGACCTACTGGACCGAAGCGAACCCTCCTGTCCGGAGACAAGAGCGTCCACCTGGCCCAGCATGCTGTCAGCCAAAGCTGATCGCGGCAGACCCATCGCCATCCTGGGTTCCTTCTTAGGCCGATGTGGGTTCGGTGGGTGGGAGCGGCGAACCTTCTCCGAGGTCATTGTGCTGACGGATCAGCACAATTACCTCCGCGAACGACCTCTGGATCTCGAGAGTAACTGCATCCTGTGGAGACGGACTGTCAAGCCCTTACAACAAGAATGTTTCCCGAGAATCTCCTCCTTCCACAGGAGGAACCACGACAGACCCCTCCTGGTTTCCTCCTACCACTTGCGCGTACGATCTGGTTGGTCCGAGGACCGTGCCAGGCTCGTAGGGCATCGTGGCGGGATCGCGCCCTTCGTGATCGCTCCTGATCACCTCTCTCTTCCTGGTAAAGCCCGAGGAAGTTGAAGGGATCGGAGAGGCAGACCTGACGCTCCCCCCGCGTGCTGAGGGGGCTGCAGGCGATCGGTCTGCAGGCCTGGTCAAACAGCTCTCCCGGGGAGAGCGGCTGTACCGAGAACAGCAGCGACGGTCCCGAGCATCAGAGGAGCTGCTGCTGGTTCCCCTCTCCGCCCAATCCCAGAAAGAGCAGCTGTCAGGGGACCTGCAGAGTCCACTGTCGCTGTGGGAGCGAGGGCTATCCTCATGGCGCGTCACGCCACCTGGACCAGCCGAGGCTGGTTCAGGCGACCGAGGGGACCACCTCCTCGCCTCAGCCCGCGAGCGATCTGGGACAGTCGCGTCAACCCTGGGTACCACCGCGTCGCCGCGAGAGCGATCATTGGTCTGGTGAGAGTCGCCCGAACGACTCCCTCCAGTCTTTCGTCCCGTGCCTGGATCCTGGCGCCGAGAGAACTCAGATGCCTGGGTCTTGGCTGTCCAGTCACCCGCAGGTGAGCGAACACTTGGTGACACTCGCGAACGAGAGGCTGAGACGATACCTGGCGCCGAGGCAGATCCTCTGGCGCCAGGTGAGGAAGTGCTGGTGCTAGCCGACACTCCTCCGGTCCCCGTCTTCTTCTTCCTTGCGGAAGGAGAGATGGGCCCCGTTCCCGAAGGAACAGGAGGACCGACGGAAGTCCCAACCATCCCACCAGAGCGGGACAGGCCCTTAGAAGTCTCGGCACGAGACTTCTTAGTGGGGGAGGAGGCAGCCTTCTTCTTCTTCGGCTTGGGGGCCTCAGAAGTTGAAGGGGAAGTGGCGGCAGGCGACAACAACGAAGAAGAGGATGAAGACGAAGACGACACCTTCCTCCTCTTCCTCTTCCTCTCCTCTTCGTCAGCTTCCTCAGCACCACCGTCAGGCCTTCCATCCAGGACGGAGCCGGGGCAGTTGCTGAAGCAACAGGGCCCGACTGCACCTGTCTGGAACGACGGCGGCAGGAACTGGTACCAAGGCTGGAGCGGCAACGAAATCAGGAACAGGAGGCGGGGCAGGAACCAGCAGCATCCTCTGCACAGGAGGTAGGTCTAGCGGTGGGCTCTTGGGACACCGGAAGTCCGGGAACGCGGCAGGAGCGGGAAAACCAGGAGGTGGCGTAGCAACGGGCAAGGAAACCTCCGGCAGCGGAGCCTGCACAGCGGCTGTTGGGGTCACCGTGGCTGCGTGCTGTGTATATACTAGGTGAGGCGGAGCAGTGTAGCCCGGTGTAGATACCGTCGTGGTAATCGTGGTGGTAGGCCCGTGTGTAACCGGCGTAGCCCCTCTCGCCAGATGACTAAGCAGCCCCTGGACCGTCAGTGTCCTTTGCAGCCCCAGCGAGTACCAGGCCCTACCGAGATCATCGCCCGTGGTCAGCAAGTCTGAGGGAGAAAAAGTCGGGTAGATTAGTGGGGGGATAGTTCCCAGCCCGAGCAAACGGAGGACCCCGAGTACAACTGGATGTCGGGGTATCTCACCCCCTCCTCTACGCTCGACTGATCGAGGGAGGAGAGGGAGCGAGAAACCTCCCCCGAAGGGGAAGGAGCCATACGAGGGAGCTGAGCCGGAGGGAGAAAGGAGGAAGACAAATCGGTGACCAAGGGCGTAGCCGGGGAGTCCTCTGACGACTCCTTAGCCAGCTTCCGCGGCTTCTTCCTCCCCCCGTAGCGCTCCCACTGCGCTTCCGACCAAAAGATACAAGTGTCACAAGTCTCAGTGCAAGAGCATTCACGCCCTCTACACCGAGCATAAAAATCATGAGGATCTACCTCCACAGAAGAGCGGAAAGCCCCACACTTACGGCCCCCAATACCCGGGCATAGACTACGGTTGATGGGGGGGCGAGGGGGTTTCTTTGGCTCTTGTTGCATAATTTCCATAATAAAAATGAAAACCAAAGCAGACACGCACTTCCTTTTGTACTTGCAACACACACAAGTAAAAGAAAAAGCGAAAAAGTCTTCATGCAGTGAAGAAAACCAAACATACGACAGAAGCGGCAGAGAGACGAAGAGCAGCACCTCGCAGTCGAGCATACCGCTAACTGCTGGACAAGTAGTTAACTACCGAACCCCTTCCTATTGTAAGGGACCGAAGGTTTGTATACCATATCGGAACAAATTACACAATATTAAAACAATTCAGAAAACATGCAACAGCAACTCACTCCCTCTGACTAGACTGACTGTCCAAAAAACTGCCTCACCTGACTAACTGCCAAATACAGACTGCTAACTTCTGAGTCTCTGACTCCCTCAAGGCTCAGCGACCGAGTCCACAGATGAACCCAACCGCATGCATACAAGCAATTCACTCATTAACTACCCATACACCATTCATACTCTCTCTCTCTCAAAATGGAAAACCACAAACACAAACCTAACGAGACAACAACCAAAACAACCAGCCACTCTCACCTTCTTTCTCTCTCTCTCTCTCTTACAAGCGACCCTTGAGAACGTTGTCAAATGCAACCACTACATCACTCCTCCATACAATCAGCTTCCCAACCGGAACAACTTTACCGACTGTCGCCGCAGCAAATAGCTTTGCTTCAAGGGAAACGTCAGTTTCCTCCGGCAAGCAGTGTTCCTGTAACTTCTTGTGACTGTTGTATTTAACAGTAATGAAAATTCTTTTTGCACTTTTATATATTTTATACTGTAAAACCTCCTACCAATGTTAAATATAAATATGTATACTTTTGTAATATAATAAATTTTAAATGTTTATATTGTTTATGTACTAAACATTTTCCTAATCGCAATAATTTCTTTTTAAAATGTTCAACACAGTAATCTTTAGATAACAATTACCTTTGCTACAACCCCTCTCCAATACTTTAAAGGTTATTATAGTCGAGATAAATGAAAATTGAAATGTTTATAAGGACCAATAAAAGAAAAGGAACCTAAACCTTGTAAAAAGTAATGCACAAATCCAAATGACGATTATTTATCTTAAAATAATTTCAGAATTTCATATAAATGATACTACTTTTATAAATAAAGTCAACATGCTCAGACACACTTGCATACGTTGCCATATCTTTGTGTATGTCGGCATGTGTCTTAAGTAGTCGTAATTGCCTTCATGGCAGACACTGTCCGTTAAAAGCTGTCAAAAGTAGATGCGATCCAGAGCATCGGCGAATATGTGTCAATCTCATACATACGTCGTCAATCTCATCTCGCCGTACGTAATGTAACTGTACATTGCATATGTCGCACCGGTATTGTAGTCAGATTTTTTTTTTTTTTCTTTTTTTAGCCCAGGGTCTACAACTGACACCAAACCAAGCTATTACGCCGGCCGAGGTCTTGAATCTCCGATGTATTATTCGGCTTTCAAAGTATATACAATACAATGTTACAATTACAAAATATAGTTACGATCTAAAAATTAAAAAAAAAAAACCCTAAAAAGAATTTCTTAAACTATGGCATGGTGATATAAAACATATTTACATTATGTACTATAAGGGAAATGAACTGCCATCAAGGTTTAAGCTATGTCCTAGTGTAATTTTAATTTCTAATTTTAGACCTTACTGCATTTTGTAACTGTAAATTGTATATGTAAGTGATTACATAATAAAAATATGGAATGTTATTCCATATATATAAAAGACTAAAACTAAAGATGTCAACCAGATTGCTTGCAGGAATGTGATCAGACTAGAGACGCTAAAGATGACGTATACAATAAAAGTAGGCTAAGATAACATGCCGTCACCTGTAGTCATTCATTTGTTTTGAAAACATTAGTCCAAGCTCCCTGCTTGAGACAACTACCGCGACCTATAATTCAAACGGCCTACGTGATCTGCAGTGTGTCTCATATTGTATGTATGTTCATATGTTCGAGCTACTGTCTGCTTCCTTTATGACTTGTAACCGAGATGGTAGTGGGGCAGAATAGAGTTAGCCATCATCATTGGCAGACCTGTACCTCTTTACCTAAGCTTTATCATGTAGAGAGAATAGAATTAGCCATCATCATTGGCAGAAGCGATCAAGCTATCGTCATTGGAAGACCTGTACAATCCTACTTCATCTTCACTATGTAATATCAGAGAATATAAGTATTTTTATACTTCGTGTTTTCTACTAAGAACCTCACATCAGAAAGAAATCATCATGAGTTTAACACATCGTCATCATAACCAAAGAAGATAATACCGACTTCGTAAGCGATCTACACACCTCAAGACACTCCAATGAATATGGAAGTGCAATACCAACCGACTTAGCGTAAGATTATCGCAAGTCTAACATTACCTCATAGGGCGCCTTATTATACAAGGCAACAGCCCTAATAATGGTGGCAGCGTACCAGAAGAACTCTACAACGTCTTCCGAAGAAAAACCATAATAATGAACAATGTATATCAGAAGTCAACGACGACGAAAGCAAGAGATTCTTCAAGCAACTTAGTATCATCGTTTAGTGAGCAATTTCAGTAGTGAATAACTTCAAGAAACAAACCCGACGTGTCTTTTTCCTACAGCAACGCAAGCTTCGTCTCTCATTAGAATCATTCAAGAAAACATCGTTAGTGAGCGTTTCCGGCACTTCAAGAAACAAACCGAACGCGTCTGCAGCATCGGATCTTCAAGGGCTCGAATCATCCAAACAACGCGCACGGGGGAAAACTGAAGCCAAACCAGGTCATCTGCTAAATAGAGAAGGAGGGCCAAGGGCACATCGTTATCGGAACACCGTGACTTCCCACAAAATCAAGCTAAGTACAACCTTTTTATTCATCTAGAGTAACTGAGTGTTTCCTTTGAAGGTCGAATTTCGTTATTCCTGTGGCTGAAGTTACGAGACATTCTTAATCTTACTTTTTTACAGAAATTATCTACATCATTGAGATTTCGCTACTGCGAGTTTTTATCTTTGAGTTTCTGTTTCCAGAAGTTCTACTGAAATATCATAATCATATACTGTGTTAATTTTATCATTTTGGGTGATTATTAATCCTTTACGTAACAAATCATATTAAACAGTGAATATGCGTTTATGCAGTGGACGTTTGTATTTATACAGATGCATGGATAGGGTCGTTAGGCACCGTAGTGATTAGAAAACACACAAAAACAAGTGGAACACCAATACAAATCTAGATAAATTGGAGGTAACACTATTTCGGGTCATGACAATAATTGCTCCTTTGCAAAGTCCCGATCGCAGTTTTAGCCTTGAGTTTTTTTAGTTATATAAAAAAAAATCTAACCTCAATGACAACTTAACTTTAAAAATACGGCTGGATTGCAAGGAATAACATGTCTATAAAAAACTTTCATTAGGCTAAATGCGCTGACCAGGATCCCTCACTATTTCAAATTTTAGCAAAGAATGAAGTAAACAACAGCAAGTACAAACAGTTAATATTGAATGCAGTAGAGATAACTTGTCTTAATAGTAATCGCTCAATTCCTAATAGTTCGTCATTCATACGTTCGTTGCTTTATACATAACCAACAACAGAATGCTAAAAACACACAATACGTTGCCGATGGATCCTAATTATTACAAAAAGAAATAGGTAAACAGTAGCCCTTTCAGAAACAAACAAATCGTGCTTAAGCAAACTTGGGTACTGTGTCACCTAGTCAAGCGGTCAGGGTCAGTTAAATCTGCCGAGTGTTCAAAGCATAGCACATTTCACATAAGCGACTTCAGCGGAAAGGGAGAGCGATGTTGGAAAAATTGAAAAGGAATTTTCGTATGCATCACACGACCATATCAAGTAATCAGAGCATGTTCTCGTTTTTTTTTTTAATACCTAAGTTATTATAAGTAGTGGTGGATTAAGCCCAACTGTACGCGCCGTAAAAATTAGAATATCTTGTTTTATTCCTTTAGTACACGTAATATCCTGTATTTACGGACTCAACATCTGTTGTTCGAACTTCCCTAATGAGAAGTTCGGATTAGCGAGCGCTTACAGATACCTCTATAGTTATAAAAAACATTGATCTGTATCTAGTGTAATTGTAAGATATCCATCTAGGGGTATACAAAATATTATATTACCTCCTGCAAAATAAGGCATGTTTTTATCAAAGGAAAATTCTATAAACCTTCAAACATATTAAAATCCGTTTGAACAAAAAGAGACAGTTAAGCAAATAATAACTTATATAGAGGTACAAATCATTGTCTCATAAATCGTGATATTGTTCAACGACCCAACAGAATTCTCCCACAACCGCAGTCGCAGTTTGCACGCAAAATCTCGAGACGCATGCACCCTCGAATGTCTTAGTGCGTGTAAAAAGACTTTGCTGGGATCTGAAATTTTAATCCTTCCCGACACACTGAAATATGACGATTTCCGCAAACAAAGCCCTAGACACGGTTGACTCGCAGCAACAAGTTAATCTAGTAATCCACAAAACCTATACATATAAATATCGCTTTTTTTTTATTGTTGCTAGTTTGTAATCACGCCCAATCAGTCGTAGATGAATCTCTCTTATACTCTATCTAAAGTAATATCCGTAAAGTCATTCAAGCAGAGGTGATTCAGCAGAATTTTTTTTAACTTTTATCTGAATGCCAGGAAGTTTCTCCACTAGCGAGTGATCTCTGGGGAAAACAGATGTAATTTAACACAAAATACGGTCTAAGGACAAACATAAAGCTATATACGTACCTTCGTATAGACTCTCAATGAAATTTCAAAATAGAGATAAATGACGAAGTTGAAAAATGTTAGTAATAGGAGCCATTAAGAAATCAAACAAGCCCATATAATTTTTCCCTCAAACGTCATGCCATAAAAGATCGGACTTGGTGTATCTGCGTAGATTTCTGTCGCTTAAACAAGGAAACGACTCCCGATAGTTTCCAGTGCCATGTACCGACGACATCTTATCTCTGTTAGGTTAGAATAAATTTTTCACCAGCTTGGACTCACTTAAAGGCTTTTACCAGATACCATTACCTAAGTGATTGTACCTCATACACCGTTTTCAGCACACTCAGGGACATTATCAATTTTTACGTATGCCTCCGGCTTACGTTGCGCCCCAATTACAATATAGTGTTTGGAGACTTTTAGGGGATAACCTACATGCCTATATGGATGATCTTGTAATCTTTTCTAATACCTTAGAAGTACATTCACATAAACTAGAGCTAGTGCTACAGAGACAAAGACAAATAATCTCAGAGTAAAATATCTAAATGTGAGTTTTTTAAAGCCGAACATGTTTATCTAGGTTTTATGTGTCTAGTCAAGGTCTTAAAGTAGTCCATGATAAGGTGTCGGCTATTCATAACTTCCGGTACCTATTAACATAAAAAGGGGGATACAGCACTTTTGCGCTGTAGTGGGTATTACAATCGTATGCAAATATGTAACTCTTCAATCATAGCAGCTCCTTTAACAGATCTTACGAAAAAGAGCGTAGATTTATTATGGTCTAAAAAGCATCAACAGGCGTTCGATACCTCAGCAATATGATAAACAGTTCTTTCCTATAGCTTTTTATTCACGTAAACTAAAGCCCTCTGAAAGTAAATATGCAGTAATAGGCAAGGAAGGGCTAGGTATCGTTAACTCACTAGTACATTTTAAGTTCATAATCTACGGCTATCCTATTAAAGTCCTTACTGACCATAAGTCACTTACCGAGTTTTTCAAAGGCTTTAATCACAGCCCCAAAGGAATTCGGTGACATATGATAATTCAGGTTTTGGAGCCAAGTTAAGATATCTACCTGGGAAAGCAATTATCATAGCTGACGCATTATCCCGCAATCCAGCACCATACTGCAAGGAACCATTAATTGAACTAAAAGATATAGAAACATCCGTGCCTATTGTTAAAACCGTATCTAAACAAGAAAATTCCTTAACCCAAGAGATCGCGAGCATTGAATATCTGGGTTGGAGCGCAGAACTGTTATAAACTGAACAAAGCAAGTGTCAAAAGCGATAAGCAAAACAATAAACACTTCGAATGGAAACAGGGTCAGCAGCAATAAGCAAAACAATAAACACTTCAAACGGAAACAGGGTCAGCAGCAATAAGCAAAACAATAAACACTTCGAACGGAAACCCTAAAGCAAAAGTATATTTAAAGTATGTGTATCAGAATTATGTAATCAAATGTAATATTATATGTAGGTCCGTGACGAGGAAAACCCGAAGAACACAGCAGATGACTAACGACCAGGTAGTAGTAATAATCTCTTTCATACCAATCGTCCTAAACTGGTTGCATTCCGTCATCCAGGGTTCCCTATTATGTCAAAGAAAGCCAAATCACTGTTTTACTGGCCTACAATGCTTACAGATATAAAAAGCACATAACTAATTGTAACACATGTCATGAAAACACGGGACACACTAAGATACCTGTCAGTTTAAGAGCCTATCCTGTGCCAAATCAATCCTTGAAAGAATATACGTAGAATTATTAACAGAATTACGAGTCTGACAGAGGAAATAAACACTTCTTAAGTGTTAATAGTTCCTTGACACGTTATATAGAATTAATAGCACTAAAAAACAAACACCGCAATTGAGTGCGCTAGGAATATTTATGAGTGCTAAATCAGTAAACATGGAATTCAACACATGATAATCTGACTCGGGTGGTGTAAATCAATAATCTCCTTAACTCGTTGTGCGAATTCCTTTCCATTATGAAAACCAATACCATATTTTATCACCCAGAGTCAATCTGTTTGGTAGAATAACGGATAAATAAAAAAGTGTCAATGTCCTACGAGTTACATTCGTGATATTGGATCCGAACTGGATTATAGCGGTTCTCGCGGTTTTAAATACCTTTATCATTCATATCTTGTATCTGTAGAAATGATACCGCAAGTAGCCTTATACGGTACGCCGCTAGAACACTTTTCCACATATTCAAGCCAACCATTAATTTATCAAGTATATATAAAAAAATATATAAATAAATAAATATAAAAAATAAAATAAATATGGATACAAGTGGAGTCGATATAATACACTCCGTAAGAAGTCGGAAGGGTTACAAATTATAACAAAAAAGGAATCACGATAAAATCAATAAGCAAAACGTAACCATAGGTTAATTAAATATCCAAATATATATGCGTAAAGATTTGAACTCTAACTTAACGCTTTAGTAATGACAAATAAGCTAAAAGTTCAAACACATATCAAAACCTACTGACATATTGTCTGTCCCGGGGTGATATTCGTAGTCAATGAAAAAAAAAATAATAATAATAAAATAAAATAAAATAAATAAATAAATAAATAAAATAAAATAAAATAAAATAGATTTTAAAGTCAGGAAGTCTAGAAGTGAAAATGTTATCTATGGAATAATCCTATATGGATCTTACAGGGCAAATAATATATATAGAATTTGTAAGGAAACCTTTTTTCATTAGTTTGAATAAGGAATATTTAATTTAACATAATTACATTTATTTACAATCATGCAGATTTCCAACATGAAACTAATATATTGTTCAATTTTGGTACTGTTTTTTTTTCAGACATTCTTCTCGTGTGGGTCGAGTATTAAAAAACAAAAAATTTATACCAAAGTCGTATTTATTACAGCAAGTAACGCAACTCTTAGCTGGCTGAGAGCAATCTCCTGCCAGGACGACGTCATCAGTTCTGAAGGTGCATGGCGTGTCTGCCGACTCATCGTTGTTCTTTTTAACCTCAATAAACCGCTTGCGAAGCAGGTTGACTGGAGAGAGGAATGCTTAGCTCATGAACTTCACATGTGGTTCATAGGTCACGATGACATGACATAGCCATAACCTATTCTTATCCGTGTGTGCAATGCAACTCGCAATCGTTTTAAAATTAATAAACAAAATAAGCAAATAGAATTTCTATAACAACAAAATGAATGAATTTTTTCTGAACCTCATAGACATTTAGAAGTATCAAGTCATGTATATGAAAAATTTACTTGCAACATTAGCCTATGACAATTCAAGTAAATCACATTCATGGGAAAATGTCACATTTTCTTGGAAAGCCCAAAGTTTATATAGATATTAGTTACATAGTGGGTTCTTTCGTTGCATCGCCTGCCTATTAATAAAGTTTAAAAATTAACCTCAGAGGATGCGCGCGAGAAAAATTGAATATGAAACTTTTGTTAGGGGCACATAGGATCGGATTTTGTCACAACTTATTTCAGTTAGCATAGAGAAATACAGAATCATGATTAATATTCTCTTTGACTCTTATGTTACCTGGCAATCTTACAAATAGCTCCGTTTTCCACTTCTTTGTCTAGTAACTTACTACCAGTAATATCGAATTTTCTTTGGGATTCGTATTGATATCTGTTTATTTTTTATAATTATGGATATTTTTACAGTCATCAGAGACCAGGATAGGTTCACTCATTATTAATGCCATGGATAAAAAAGTTTGTACAGCTCTCTTTTGAATTCCATAAAATATCAGCGAATTCATGTGGGTTAAGTCTGGTCTTAATGGCTCTCTCCCTCCCGTATTTGATGTTCTGAATTTACTTTGACCTTGTGACAAGTATAATTTCACTTGTAGGCTGATTAATGGAACCTGGTTACAGTATCCTGCAGTACAAGAGTTTCACATCGCAACTTCAAAAAATCGTTCGTCGCTGCGGACGACGGCAGTCGAGTAACAACCGCCTACAATGTGAAAGGAATAAGCACCATCATGGACTTCTTCGACTGACCCCCGTATCCCGTCGTTAATCTCGTTTTAATGCGGAACGCTCCGGCGGCTGTCGGAAATCAACTACAAAAGGGACATATTTCCGACAACTACGACCAGAAGGATATTCAACTCTACTTTGCTGGCGAAGGACTCGTGCTGGGGGTGATTTTATTCATCGCGAATGTAATCGTGTGGCTTAGGATGCAGAGAACAAGTATGAGGCCGAAATAGAACGTTGGACCCCACCAGGCAATTTTCCCCTTGTTTTAACCATTTGGAATTGGCCATTTCATTTGGCTATAGGTGGTTGTCTGGAACTGTGTAATGGACGAAAAGTTGTTCGAACGCTAGTTAAATGTGTAGTAGTATAACCTCGGTCATGTATCCTATATATATAAAGTATCATATATCTTATATATAAATGATCATAAATAACAGAATCGAAATATATTTTTGCGTGTACGCACTAGGAATCTATATATAAATGATCATAAGTAACAGAGTCGAAATATATCTTTGCGTGTACGCAATAGGAATCTATTTAAAGTGCACATATATTAATCATAATTATATGTATAAATAAATCAGGTAGCCTATAATCAATCCGTTACCTTTTATCTTACCAATAACTGCAGATATATAACAGTTAGCATAAAGATCAACGAATCAATCAGCATAAACATTAATAATTGTATCAATTCATATATGAAATTTTTATCAGTTAAAATATGATTTTTATCATGTTAATTTTTATTCTATGCGATTATCAGAGTACATTAGTATTTTCTGTAGCATATATATCTTAAAGAGATGAAGTGAAAAACTCAGTATATATATCACGTGATCACTATTACTTACCAATATCATTGTTTTATATCTTATTACTTGAATCTGTATTTGTGTACACCATGAATTTTTTTTTACTTATAAGTATTTTCTATATATATATATATATATTCACATAGTGTCTGTATCACACTCCTATAATCAAATGCAAGTCAAGTTTGAGTAATATTCAGTAGTTGGTTTTGGTAGCTGACCGAGCTTTTATGTAAGTGATTACATAATAAAAATATGGAATGTTATTCAATATATATAAAAGACTAAAACTAAAGAGGTCAACCAGATTGCTTGCAGGAATGTGATCAGACTTGAGACGCTAAAGATGACGTATACAATAAAAGTAGGCTAAGATAACATGCCGTCACCTGTAGTTATTCATTTGTTTTGAAAACATTAGTCCAAGCTCCCTGCTTGAGACAACTACCGCGACCTATAATTCAAACGGCCTACGTGATATGTAGTGTGTCTCATATTGTATGTATGTTCATATGTTCGAGCTACTGTCTGCTTCCTTTATGACTTGTAACCGAGATGGTAGTGGGGCAGAATAGAGTTAGCCATCATCATTGGCAGACCTGTACCTCTTTACCTAAGCTTTATCATGTAGAGAGAATAGAATTAGCCATCATCATTGGCAGAAGCGAATCAAGCTATCGTCATTGGAAGACCTGTACAATCCTACTTCATCTTCACTATGTAATATCAGAGAATATAAGTATTTTTATACTTCGTGTTTTCTACTAAGAACCTCACATCAGAAAGAAATCATCATGAGTTTAACACATCGTCGTCATAACCAAAGAAGATAGTACCGACTTCGTAAGTGATCTACAAACCCCAAGACACTCCAATGAATATGGAAGTGCAATACCAACCGACTTAGCGTAAGATTATCGCAAGTCTAACATTACCTCATAGGGCGCCTTATTATACAAGGCAACAGCCCTAATATATATATTTGTAACATATCCATGTCTTTTTCCCTATTTCAGGTGGTTTTTCGAAAATGGGACCAGATCTGTACCGAAACGTTAAAAATATGCTTTGAATGTTCTTCGTTCTAAAATTTATCAGCATCTACAGCATCAATAGGCATAGATGAGGTTAGCTATATATTTGGAAATGCTATCTGTATACCAGCACTATGTAGTTCAGTGGTCTTCCACCAGGGTGACACTGGAGAGCCTTGCAGCCATCTTTAAAAGTCTGATAACCGCACAAATTGAGCAGGGGCTTAGTGCAATTGTGAATTCTTATTCTGAATGTAATAATTTTTTATTCTAAATGTTTAGTAAGCAAGTGCTTAGTTACTGTTTATGAGTGAGTGTTTAGTGTGTGAGTTTTCAGTGAGTGTTTTCGGTTAATTGAATGTTTAGGATTTAGTGCGTAAATGTTTAGTGAGTGTTTAACGAGCGATCAGTGAATGTTCAGTGGCTGTTTAGTGTTTAATGAGTGTTTAGAGGTTTGATGAGCATTCAGGGTTTAGTGAGTATTTAGTGTTTAATAAAATGTTTCAAATTTAGTTTAAAGTCAGTGCTTAGTGAATGATTAGGGTATCGTGAGTGTTTAGTGTTCAATGAATATTTAGTATTGTGAGTATAGTGAATGTTTACTGAGTGTTTGTGGTACAGTGAGTATTTAGCGTTTTATGAGTGTTTAGTGAGCATTCAGTGTAAAGTGGGTGTTGAGTATTCGGTGAGTGTTTAGTGTTACTGAGTGTGAGTATATAGTAAGTGCAAGTGTTTAGTGAGTGTGGGTATATAGTAAGTGCATTTAGTGAGTGTGAGTGTATAATAATTGTGTGTTCAGTATAAGTGTATAGTGAGTGTTAGTGATTGTACATGACTACATTATAGTTTGTTTGTTTGTATGGTGTTTTTACGTTGCATGGAACCAGTGGTTATTCAGCAATGGGACCAACAGCTTTACATGACTTCCGAACCACATCGAGAGTGAACTTCTATCACCAGAAATATACATCTCTCACACCTCAATAGAATGCCTGAGAATCAAACTCGCAGCCACTGAGCTTCATGATAGGTTTGAATACTGCAATGCAACATTGACGCAAATTGAACAGTAGAAAGACATGCTCATAGAGACTGACACCAACACCTGTGCCACAACCAGTCAACATACCAACTAAAAACATGGGCGGATACAACAGATAAACCATGTTTCATGTCAAGAGAAAGATGCACAAACCCCACAGCCAACGGCCCCACCAACTATCCTGTAACTTCATAATCATCCTGCATTGGCAGGGAAACATCCTAATGCCCCAAAAATAGCTCTGCCTTTTCATTGATAACATCATGGAAGCCACCTCTGGAATGTAATGCAACAACTATCTTAAGTTTCCAAGGCAGAACAAGAATATGGCACTTCCGACTCTAACGATTCTCCCGATAAACAGCGCTCTCTAACAGTTGTTGATCACTTTGATGGGCAGTTACCATGTTTCTCCTTTTAATGGACCCCCTTTCCCTATTCTGCCCCCTAACAACCGAATCCCTCAACTATTGCTCTATCTTTCACTAAACCTGCTACCTCTTCTCTTACCGACTTACTGAACGAGGGGTGGGTGGGGTGGGGGGTGTATAATCAAAACAACTACATGCTTACGTCCCACAGTACTCCATTGAGGGACGAGCACAATTCTTCCTTAAGCCATAGCGAAAACCAGGTTTTTCTTTAAAAAAAATTCATTCATTATTCTCAATCAGTCCCTTGGTATTTTTCTTTACAGTTCTTGTCAAGTTAAATAAAGTACGAAATTTCTGCAGACTTTTCTTTTTCCTGTTTTTTCTCTAATAAATTTTGTCCTTTCCCTTACTGGCCATCTGCGACTCACCAGGACTCAGTATTATCACTCTTTCTCTCCTATTAATAGGGATTTAATAGTTGAAAGATTTATAATCTTACCTGTTGAACTTGTCATTTCATGACCATATTTTCACTTTCACATTATTATTTTTACTTATGACCATTTTTTTTTTACTTCAAACCACTGAATGACACAGGTTGCTTCATGAGCAAGAACCCGGTCAATCGCAAACATTATTTATTGATCCTCTATGGCCTCCCCTCCTATGACCAAAATCACAATTTTTGAAAGTAAATTGTATTTTTCCTAACTATACAAACCTGAGGTCCTTTCCATAAGGAATTACATTCAGTGTAGGCTGGAATACGGCCGTTAAATTCTTGAACACGGTGGGTAGACAGTAACTACAATCTAGTAGGCGGGTAGGGCCGGAAGTAAACACTCCAACTTTGCCTTTCGGCCCAGGTTTCAGATTGAGGGGTGGCATGAGGTTTGTATACTATTTAGGACCTCAGGGTTGTATATTTAGGAAAAATAAAATTTACTTTCAAAAATTGTGATTTGTTCTTACACGATATACAAACCCTCAGTCCTTCACATATGGAAGACTCTCTGATTGGTTGGAGAAATGTGAGTGAGCCTCTAGAACTGACTGGAGTTTTGCACACCTGGGCTATTCCTCCTGGTCGTAAGAGCGAGGAGAAGTGCCCTGCCTCTGACAACTTGATCGGAGTATAGGAGCTGCATGATCAAGAGTCAGACTTCTGGGCCTTTTTGAAATGAGTGAGGAATCGTAATTCATCCGAAAGGGGGCTTGGAAGAATATTCAAAGTCGGAGGCATTAATGTAAAGTTTTGGGAAGGGTTTGCATTATTGCCCGTCTCTTTCCTCCCCAGGAATTGCTTCTATGATTCTGACAAGAAAAAATAGCTATGAAGCTCGATGTACAAGCTTACTGCATCAATCGCCCGACCAGCCAGTGTAAGTTCAAATCTTATCCTCAACCTGAAGGAAGAGGAGTAGAAGGAAGAGGAGGGGAAGGTGGAGAGGCCAGTCACTCTCACATCCTTCTTACCTCTAGAACCGAACACCATAGGGCGGGATGCAACTTGTCCTCTTGAAGGAGCCAGGTAAGCAAACACAATCTGTGAGCATCCACCACCAGTCCAAGGAAAAAAGGTTCCAAGGACCTGTGGGCAGATCTGAAGGATTGTTTGTTTGTATGGTGCTTTTACGTTGCATGAAACCAGTGGTTATTCAGCAACGGGACCAACGGCTTTACGTGACTTCTGAACCACGTCGAGAGTGAACTTCTATCCCCAGAAATACACATCTCACTCCTCAATGGAATGGCCGAGAATTGAACCCGCGACCACCGAGGTGGGAGGCTAATACCATACCAACCACGCCGCTGAGGCGCTAGATCTGAAGGGAGAAAGATATAAATCTGGCCACAATGAGACCTCATCTATCTTCCAGTTTGACATATTCTTCGGAGTGATGAAATGTACCCAGCCACTGGAAGTCTCTCACGATCTCATAAGACTCGGAAAAAGATGTATCATTGGATACTTCTGCATTGGCAACACATCGATAGGACAAAGTAATGATTGATCTGGATCAACCAATACAAAGTCCACAGCGCAAGAGATCACGAAGGACTCGGATTCATCAACAGATGCAGACTGATTGCGCTGCCACGCGGCGCATCCGAGATGCAGACCCGCCTTTCGAAGGGTGATACCGAGAACAACCCTATCTTGTTCGCCAAAGATCTTGAGAGACAAGATGATGATTCTTGCGAGGCATATGCATATTAGACGATAGTCAATTGCCTTCTAGAGACCGAGGTCCCTGTGATGGCAATACAGAAGTCGCTCATCAGTAGTTGAATCTCAACCAAGGAGAAATAATACTATATTATTAGTGAATGACTAAATTGAATGTGGACCTACGTCTTCACAGTTGAATCAAGAGAAGTAAACTCTCACGATTCTGATCATAGAAAAAGTCCCGTCGATGACGCCAACCAGAGAAGACGGCTTTAATCCCTATTGTTTTACAGAGAACTGAAAAAGATTATCCGCTATTTCATTATTGCTGGGCGAGAAAGCCAGAGCTTGCAATGAAGGCGGAGAGTCTTTCAATAATGAAAACACAGGGATTGTACAGCCTGAAGAACTGCTACTTGCGGGTTGGATCAGGGAGGAAGTTTCTATTTACTTTGGAAGCAGAGTTAGTCAGGCGGGGAACAGACGAAGTCTTCCATTATTCATTTACAATTCGGGCTGAACAAAGAATAATTGAACACCTTACAAATTAGGAAATGCATATTAGAAGATAAAACTCAAATTGTCTGAAGAAAATCATTCTGCGTCATCAAAGCGGCCGATGGGGCACGCAGGTGCGATGGAACAGAACACTAGGATACAGACTTCTGTTATTCCATGGGGTAAAGAGAAAGATGATAACGAGTCTAATGAGATATATCTGTCTAAAAATTCTCAAACCAACCACAGACCTACATAAGTCTGTGATTGCCGGGCAGAGAGATTCGATTTGGTAATTAACCCTCGACAGAGGAGAAACAATATCAAACTGAAAGGAATCTTGGAGAGCGAGAAGTACCGAGGCAAAGCCATATACTACTCGAGCGACTCGTTATAATGAGTTGCCTTGTAGTGCATTCCATGGTGGAATGTGTTTGGCTAGAACCATCGAACGTAAAAAAGATACACTCGAGCATCTGCATTTTAACCGAAATGGGAGATAAGAAAACCCTCTTGTTCAGTGATAATGCAAAATCCGTGGTGTTGTTGGGAAACAATAACATTAGTTATCTCAAAATCAAAGCCGGTAACTCTTGGGAGGTCTGAAAGGCTGTCCTGAGTTTTAGGTTAAATAAGAGAAGGTACTATTCATCTCGTTCACATAGCAGAAGAATTAACTTACAGATATGTCGCTGCTACTCGGATGATGCAACTGAGAAATATGCTAGTATATTTGTAGGTTCTTGTATGTTGCACTGCAACCTAATTCTTCTTCAAGAATAAGGACCGGAAGCAGACCACCTCCATTCTCTAATGAAGAGAGCGAAGGTGAAGTTGTCCCAAAGGGAGACTTCTACGGGGGTAAAAGGATAGCGAAGACAACTAGTTCAACCCAAACTGGTTATTTATTCCCAAAACTGTAGCACTGGAGTCATTCAAACCTAAGATTGAACCAAAAACATAGTCTCTCGGGTTCGAACTCTGAGGAGTAGACTCAATAGAATTCCTCTTATTTCCTTGTTCATTCCAGTATATAACCACGAAGTAGAGGGAATAAGAGAGGAGGCTTGACTGTTCTTGCCCACTCTCTCTGAACTTGCAATGTTCTAACTCTGTTCAACGAAACATTCATTTCCAACAACCATTTCGTTCATGCGAACGCAAGTGAAAATTGACTGGAGTTAAATGCAGTAAAAGCTGGCGAGAACTTGCCAAGTCTTGCTTTGCATCTATCTTCTCCGTGATCGAACCTAATGAAGGCGACTACACAGAGGACCTTCTCCTATCTCCTTCAGATGCCTTGTCCTGAGGAACAGCGACATCGATCTTGGCACCTAACAAATAGTCAATCATGGCTTTCACAGGTGGGTCCGAGCCACCAACAAGGCTTGGTCCCTTCTCTCACCCTGCACCACTATCGTGATGGAGAGAAGACTTCCTCTCACTGACTGTGGATGTATAAATGAACCCCCTTGGGGGTTGTGCACTCGGAGAGCCGTACACAAGTATACCTGAAGCAGCCCCAGTTCCATGAGCAGCACCCTTGGAACCAGAGAAAGCAAAACAAACCTGGTTTCGAACTCCTGGGGCTCCCGAGACACTATATTTTGTGGATAGCATCCAGGTTCCCGCTCCGGAAGAAGCAGGTGAACCGATGAGACAACCAATTACTTCCTCTCGATGGAAAGGATGCAGACCCTTAGAAGTCTCGAAGCGAGAATACCTTCTCTTCTTAGGAGGTGGAACCCCTTCTC
The DNA here is from genome assembly GCF_015104395.2 of Macrobrachium nipponense. NCBI lineage: Eukaryota > Metazoa > Arthropoda > Malacostraca > Decapoda > Palaemonidae > Macrobrachium > Macrobrachium nipponense. The sequence continues at coordinate 144,402,915 of NC_061107.1, forward strand.
TTCGAAGCGAGAATACCTTCTCTTCTTAAAACGTGGAACCCTTTGAAGAGGGAGGTTAGGAAGCGTCTGAAGACGAAGACGAAAGACGATGACCCCATGAAAACTCGCTGCAACATGGGAAGGAAGGGTGCTATGTCGTGGCAAGGAACCGCAGCAATCAAGAGAAAAGGGTTCATTCATTAGAGCCAAGCACTCAGCTCGGCAGAGCTGTCTGGTTGAGCCGAGTCGAGTGAGCCGAGCTGATCACCACTACATAATTATGAGTGGTAATCGTCAATGAAGAACCACCACTTCTTCCCAATTAACCCTTAAACGCCGACTGGACGTATTTTACGTCGAGATAAATTGTCTGTCGGGTGCCGACTGGACGTATTTTACGTCGACATACAAAAGTTTTTTTTAAATTCGCGGAAAAATACTTATAGGCCTACCAGCCTAAAACTTTTGAATCACGCGCCTTGGGGAATGCTGGGAGTTCACGGATCAAGGCCTTGTTTTGTTTTGAAGCGTGACCCAGGTGCGCATGCGCGATATCCCTTCTTCTCGCTCCAGCCAGCATCAGTAGCGCACCATCCGAGAGCGATCTTTCGTGAAAAGCGTGTTTTTCTGGACTTGTGCGAGACTTTGAGCATTTGTATTGCTACAGGACATTCCTAGATATGTCTCAACGACGTGTGAACCGTGAAAGGCGCGTTTTGCCCGTCGGAAGGGATCGTGTAAGGCGAGTTTTGGACCTGGATGCTGGCGAGGGGCCAAGCACCCAGCATGACCCCGCGCTTCAAGGCCGTTCTGTGCGGCCACGTGTGGCTGAAAGTGTTTCGGGAACACATCGTATGCCTTTGGTTACCCCTAGGAAGCATGTGGGCGTCCTTAGGGGCATTCGTAGGCATTTGGGAGGCCTCCAACCAAGGGACATAGACGAATATCTTTCGGAGCTTGATCGGGAACATGTCGCAAGTCCTCATTTTGATGGCGGATGGTCATCGAGTGATGAGGACATCAGTCCCGATGAAAGTGAGGATGAATATTTGCCCCCAATGTCCGTTCGAGGCTCACATCCCGAAAGTGAGCTCGAATTCAGTGCATACGAGGGGGAATCTGAGGAGGAGGGGGAGGGTGGGGATACGGGCTCAAGCTTTATCGCAGAGGACGATACAGAAAGTGAGGCCTAAGTGAGGGTGATGGGCCAACGGGGGGGGGGGGGGGTAGTGTGCATCGTGCCCGCACCCGTGCGCGTGCGCTCGCACGGGCACGTAGAAGGTCGGCTCGTCGCGCCAGCCAAGGTGAAGGTCGGTCGTTGGAGAGTGACGAGGGGTGGACGGAGGACCCCACCCCTCCTAACATGCACCCCTTCACGGCAACCCCTGGGATGACCGTACCAGTACCCCTGACTGTTTTGGGGTTCATCCAGCTTTTCCTGACGCGGAATTGCTGGAATACCTGGTACACGAGACGGTGGACTACGCTCGGTACTGCCGGTATGAGCTGAAGACGACCTTGTCGTATTACTGGCGGGGTTGCAACCTCATTCACATGGCACATTTTTTGGGGCTCCACATTTATTTTGGTTTGACACCTGCTGTCGACGTCAGGCAATATTGGAGGAGAAATTATTTTTTATGTATGCCGAATGTGCCTGGCGTTATGTCCCGTGATAATTTCCTGGCGATAGACAGGTACTTCAACGCCTTCAACCGAAGGGCCATACCCCGGAATAACAGTGATCGCCTCATTTTAGTGCTTACAGTGTTGGATTATATCCGTGAGCGGTGTAGTAATCTCGTGATTCCTGGAAAGAACCTGTCTTTGGATGAGGGGATGATGCCTTACAAAGGACCGTCTTAGTATAAAAGTGTATAACCCCAAGAAGCCAAAGAAATATGGTGTGAAATTCTTTCTCATTACCGAGGCCAACACTGGATACGTTGTGGACTTTTCAGTGTATACCGGGGTCTTTTCCACGCTGCGTGACACTGTATTCAACCTTGTGGGACGTTTCCGTAACCAGGGATATCACCTGTTTATGGATAATTATTATAACTCGGTATCCCTAGCCCAGGAACTGTATGAAGCAGGTGTTCACGTCAGTGGTACCCTTCGGTTGGTGCGTGGGGCCCCGAATGTCCTCAAGAGGTTCGCTAGTCATCCGCAACACCTGGCAGCCAGGGGAACACATACTGGAGGCCTTAGAAGGGCGAAGGCAGAAACGGTGCCGGGTGTGCCATATGAATGGCAGAAGGAGAGACACCCGGTTCTTCTGTCGTCTCTGCAAAGTTGCTCTTTGCAGGATAGGGGAGTGTGACCGAAAGTACCACACTAAGGTCATGTATTGGAGCGCGCCCCCTAAACCGACAGCGGAGGGCGCACGGGGCCGCCGGGTCCATCAGCAGTAAGGGCGCGCTTCTCCCTCCTCCACCTGTACCTCGTCATGTCGAGTGGAAAAAAATGCAAGACTCTTCAATGGAGGAGGGAGAAAACAAGAATAGAACGAAGAGTCAGGATTACGAGTGAATATTCTGCATTTATTTCATATTTAGTTTTATATTTATTACAATTTTTTATATGTCTGAATGTGTGCATGATAAAATAATAATAAGACATTTCATTGTATGCGAAAAGAGAAGTGTCACCTGCATTCCTTTTATTTATGTATTGGTACCAGAATCGAAGAATGTAATATATATATTTTACGTAAAAAAATTATATATATATATATACATATATATAGATCTATATATATATATATATCTATATATATATATATATATATATATATATATGTATTATATATATATATATAGCAATTCAGGAATGCCGAAGACACATGGATGTTATAAAAGATTTATTCATAGAGAAACGTTTCGCACATGACTATGTGCATCATCAGTCTGAAAAATGACAAAATAATAACATTAAAAATACTAAATATAAAAAATCATGCTATCAATTGTAAAATTGAGGTTAAGAAGCAGCACTTCTCCATATTAGCGTATTCTAAGGATGCAGATTATCTGACGACCTTAGAGTCATTATATATTAAAAGACTCGTTCCATCGTTAAACGGTGGCTGCTCCTCTGCTCAACTATATCTGGCATAGTCGTCTTTGGAGGTTGTTGTTCCCTCTTTTGTCATTCTATCTTCTTCCTCTGTACCTGAAGGTTGGTGTAACAGCAGTTGTTTTTACTTTGCTTCTTACTTTTAGTCTTTTAATGTTTTTAATTGTCATTTTAAGAATCCTGTGTATTTTTAGTATTTTTAATGTTATTATTTTGTCATTTTTCAGACTGATGATGCACATAGTCATGTGCGAAACGTTTCTCTATGAATAAATCTTTTATAACATCCATGTGTCTTCGGCATTCCTGAATTGCTGTTTGAGGATCATACTGCATAGATATATATATATATATATATATATATATATATAATATATATATATTATATATATATATATATATAGATATATTCTTATATATATCTATATATATATCTATATATATATATATATATATATATAAATTTTTATAAATTTTTGGGTAAGCAAATTACTTACAGGTCTAGTAATATTCAATCATTTACCTTCACTTTAAAACAAATTGCAAGTCTCTAGAACAATATCTCGATTTATGGTGAATATTTGAAAAAAATATTTTTATTCCCTCCGCGCGCCGATTCTCGGCCGAAAATATCCGAAACGCGTAGGTCACATTCTCCTAATATTTGTGCCTTTTCATATTACGCTTATTTTATAGTTTTATATATGGAAATGTGCGCAAAAACATGCACAATATAACAAAAAATATTGGAAGGTTGTAGCATTTCTCATTTTTGAAATATTTGCATATAAAGTACGATAAGTACGAAAAAAACTACGATCGGTCAACTTTGACCCAACCGAAAAGGTCAAAAAACACAAAACGCATTTATAACAAAATAAAAAATTTACAGTTCTATTAATAAATTCAATCATTTTATCTTCATTTTAAATTTTCAAAAAAACTTGCAAGTCCTCCTAGAACAGTATCTCCGATTTATGGTTGAATTTTTGAAAAAACATAATTTTTTCTTTTTTCCCCTCCGCGCGCCGATTCTCCGGCCGAAAATCTCGGAAAACGCGGTAGGTCACATTTCTCCTAACTATTTGAGCTTTTCATATTAATTAAACGCTTTTTTTTTAAAGGTTTATATTAATGGAAAATGTGCGCAAAACATTGCACAATAGACAAAACAAAAATATTGGAAGGTTGTAGCATTTCTCATTTTTGAAATAAAATTTGCAATATAAAAAGTACGATAAGTACGAAAAAACCCAAAAAATACGATTCGGTCAACTTTGACTCAATCGAAAAGGTAAAAAAAAACGCATTTATAACATAAAAATCTTACAGTCTAGTAATATTCAATCACTTATTTCTTCCATTTTAAAACAAATTGCAAGTCTCTAGAACAGTAATCTTCGGTTTATTTGGTTGAATTTTTTGAAAAACATATTTTTGTTTTTTTCCCCCTCCGCGCTGCCCGGCATTTCGCGGCCGAAAAATCTCGGAACGCGTAAGGGTCACATTCTCCTAATAAAATTTTGAGCCTTTTTCATATTACGCTTTTTTTTTAAGTTAAAAGGTTTATATTGGAAAGTGTGGCGCAAAAAAACATTGGCACAAAATATAACAAAAAATATTGGAAAGGTTTGTAGCATTTCTCCCATTTTTTGGAAATACTTTGCATTAAAGTACGATACGATCGGTCAACTTTGACTCTAAGTACGAAAAAACACGAAAATGCGGTCAACTTTGATCAATCGAGGTAACGCATATAACTAAAAATTACAGTCTAGTAATATTCAATCACTTATCTTCATTTAAAACAAATTGCAAGTCTCTAGAACAATACCTCGATTTATTGGTGAATTTTTCAAAAAAATATTTTTTTCCCCTCCGCGCGCCGATTCTCGGCCGAAAATCTCCTAAACGCGTAGGTCACATTCTCCTAATATTTGAGCCTTTTCATATTACGCTTTTTTTAAAGGTTTATATATGGAAATGTGCGCAAAACCATGCACAATATAAAAAAAAATATTGGAAGGTTGTAGCATTTCTCATTTTTGAAATATTTGCATATAAAGTATGATAAGTACGAAAAAAACTACGATCGGTCAACTTTGACTCAATCGAAAAGGTCAAAAAACGCATTTATAACATAAAAATCTTACAGTCTAGTAATATTCAATCATTTATCTTCAATTTAAAGCATATTGCAAGTCTCTAGAACAATATCTCGATTTATGGTGAATATTTGAAAAAATATTTTTATTCCGTCCGCGCGCCGATTCTCGGCCGAAAATCTCGGAAACGCGTAGGTCACATTCTCCTAATATTTGTGCTTTTTCATATTACGCTTTTTTTAGAGGTTTATATATGGAAATGTGCGCAAAAACGTGCACAATATAACAAAAAATATTGGAAGGTTGTAGCATTTATCATTTTTGAAATATTTGCATATAAAGTACGATAAGTACGAAAAAAACTACGATCGGTCAACTTTGACTCAACCGAAATGGTAAAAAACGCATTTGTAACATAAAAATCTTACAGTCTAGTAATATTCAATCATTTATCTTCAATTTAAAACATATTGCAAGTCTCTAGAACATTATCTCGATTTATGGTGAATATTTGAAAAAAATATTTTTATTCCCTCCGCGCGCCGATTCTCGGCCGAAAAATCTCGGAAACGCGTAGGTACATTCTCCCTAATATTTGGGCCTTTCATATTACGCTTTTTTTAGAGTTTTATATATGATAATGTGCGCAAAAACATGCACAGTATAACAAAAATTATTGGAAGGTTGTAGCATTTCTCATTATTTTTATATTTGCATATAAAAAATTTTTTTTAACAAAAATTCGACATTCGGTCAACTTTAACTCGTTCGAAATGCTCGAAAACTGCATTTGTAAGCTAAAACTCTTACAGTATCGTAATATTCAATCATTTCCCTTCATTTTGAAACAAATTGCAAGTCTTTATAACAAGATTTCGATTTATGGTGAATTTTTTAAAAAATTATTTTTTTACATCCGCGCGCTACGAATTCATGCATCATTTTGTGATAATATTTTCTCTGTGTTGCTTTTATCGTTTTACAATGTGTTATATATCAAAATGATCGCAATTTAGTGCACATTACAACGAAAAAAAAGTAACTTGTTACCTCTAACCGTTTGGCGCACAGCGCGATTTGAATACAATTATATATGAAATTTCGTTTTTGCACTATCATATATCGCATTATTTATATATGATAATGATAATTTTTTTCATTTCTGATGGTTGCATACTAAACTTCAAGCAATGACAAAAAAAGGAGCCAAAAATTAACTCTTAATCTTGAAAACTAAGCGCGCTGTGATTTTTTGAAAAAAAATATTTTTTCCGCTTACGCGCTCACTCTCAAACCCCTCCGGCACACGGGAGTCATTTTTTTATTTACCGCTCCGGCGTTTAAGGGTTAACTGTTCTCCTTCGGGTTCAGACCCTAATGTCCAATACACAAGGACGGTACTTGACAATTCACCTAGGTGTTGCATGCAGTTCCAAGCCCTACATAACTCCAAACCAGACTGAAGAGCAAACTCGTCTGTACTGATAAAGGCTCGTCTCGCTATCCAAGCACTCGTAATAGTGAGCGCTCAGCTAGTGTTAGAATTGTAAGAGTTCCCACGCTTTGTGAGAAAAACCAGACTCTTGTAAGACAATAATTAGGTAAGCCTTATCTTGCTCTGGTACAAGGCTTGCCCTATGTGATGGTAATTGCTTCATAGCAAAGAAAGATAAAGGAAAGGAAAACGCATTTTCGAGAAGTTCGGCAGCAAGGAGGCATTAGCGCATTGTGTTGGAGGTGCCTGTTCTCATGATGGTTCTAGAATCGGCAGGAGTGTTATGGAACTTGACTGGCGCCGACGTGTCATGAGAAAAGCCGTGATTTCTGATGCAATACCTCGTCTAGATTCATCTACGAAGTTCCGGTAATCTTGGGAGTCTGTGACGCTCGCCGTGGGCCCCGCCCCCAGGATGCCGTATAAATACGACGGACGAAGTAGGAGAAAGCAGAGATCATCAGAGGGAGTTCATCAGTTAGTCACAGAGAGATATCCTCAGTAAGAGCCACAGATCAGATTATCAGTGAGAGATCAGCAGCAGCAGAGATCATCCGAGAGAGATAAGAGAAAAGGGGACTGACGAAGGATCAGAGGAAAAGTTGCTTGAGAGTTGGTTGGATTCTGGTCTAGTCATCTTCAGGAGTGGACGACCGAGTTATCTCGACGTTGAGCCGACTTCAAAGAAGAAAATGTCCTGCTAGAGGTTTTGGGGAGTTCCTGCCTTCCAAGTATCAAGAGTACACATTATTTTCTGCATACGGAGTCAAGAAGACGTCTGCAATCACCATTCTCCTTTTGTGAAGTCATCGCTTCGAGTCAAAAAACCGGCCAGCAAGTATTTGAATTTCCTCAAAATTCCCCCAGTTCATGCAGTGTAAGATTCTATTTTTTTTTATGTGAATAGGAGATACCATTCTGCATTTACCTTTGTTAGTAAGCTTGTAAATAAACCTTTGTTGTGTTAGTGTTTCTTTCTATATTCGTACCCCCAGTTTCAACTGTTGGTGTTGAAATTTTTTTTTTTTTCATATCGAACCTGAAGCGGACCTCTCTCAGAGGCCGTAACACCCTGGTATTCGGCAATATGAAGCTGAGAAATCAGCGAACGCCAGCAAAACCAAGGGATCCAGGTGCTTGGCGAGACTCCTGATTATTGTAATACCTATCTGGAATGCCCATTGCCCGAGTGTTTGGAAATCACAGAAAATCAAATCACTGTGAATGCCAGAAATTCCAAGGAATTTAATGGCTTAGTGAGACTCCCAATTTTTGTAATAACAGTTACTGGGGATGTCTGTCTCACCAGTGTTTGGAAATTATAGAAAACCATAACACTCTGAGAATGCCAGGAATTCCAAAGAATTCGAGCATTCAGCGAGATTCCCGTGTATTGTAGTAACCATTATCAGGAATACTTGTCTCCCCCATGTTTGCAGATCGTAGAACACAAGAACACTTGGAGAGTGCTAGAAATTCCAAAGAATTTAAGCACTCGGCAAGACCCCCGAATTCATCTAACGATCAGTGGGGTGGAGCCACTCCGCGACTCCCATAGAAATCGAGGAGGAACTGGCACAAAAACCCGTCCTAAATGCGAGCATTCAAGACTGGAATGCAAGTACAATTCAACAGAATATACTCTCGAGGTACCCAAAATGCAAGAACCCATAGGGGACTGCAAATTGAAATCCGTCCAAAGGACAGAAAAAGCCATGGAGACAGTCTCCAATTATCCTTCCTCAACAACGTGGATGTACATCCAGTAGGACCCTAAGATCCCTCCAGGAACGTAGTCCCTCGACGCTGAATCGTACGGAGAGCACTCTGCAAGATCCCTCCTATTCACCTCGCCATAGGAAGTAGAGGAATAAGTGAGGAAGACTGGACACTCTTGCTCACCTTGCTAGCAGAACTAACAGGAGAAGCAAGTCACGGACAGTCATCAACCTGCAGTGATGGCTGCGACACGAGTCTAGGAAATCATTATCGTCTGGAGAAACGCTTTCCCGATGAGGGTTATGAAACTCTTGCACAGCAGGTGAAACGTTTGCCACCATCAAGACCAGTTGGTCACACGAAAGTGACTGTCATCTGGGTGCGGTTGAGCATGCACATGGCTGGAGAGGGCTGGTACCGTCCCCTGATGTGTCCAAGTCCTCGTTGAGGCTGAAACCTCTCAAGAGGACCGAATGGGTGACCCCCTAATGGTCTCATTGCATGCACGGTCCCATGGGACCATCACATCAACCCTGGGTTGTAAGTAATGGCTAGTTAGCAAGAGCTCACAAACATTCGTCTTCATCAGAAGACAGCCGAAAGCAAAGTGGAGTGTTTACATCCGAGCAGGTGGGCCTACCCGCCTACCAGAAGGTAGTTACTCCCTAACCAACTTGTTCAAGAATTTAACGGCCATATTCCAGCCTAAGCTGAAAGTAATTCCTTATGTAAAGGACCTCAGGTTTGTATATCATGTAGGAACAAATATTCATTCAAAATAACAAAATAACCAGGAAAATTGTAATTAACGGCTAGTCAGCAAGAGCTCACAAACGTATGACTTCATCAGAAGACGGCCGAGAGCAAAATGCAAATTTTCAAATCAATTTATATTTTTTATAGCTGACAATAGGATATTTTCCATGCACCAAGCTGGTAACCAGTTAAATCAATCAGAGATTATAAAGCAAGGAATCTGTGAAATCTGGCAACGCCTGCACGTACAAGGTGAAAGCTGGTCAGAGACCACGCATTCAACCCCATGACGTATCAATCTTTTCCCCACCCAGGAAATAATAAAATGTATAGAGGGGCAGCTAGAGATGAGTGGTCCACGTTAAGACCTCAGGTTTTTTAGCTATGAAAAATACAAATTGGTTTAAAATTTTGTCATTTGTTCATATACAGAACAAACCTTCGGTCTTAACAATAGGATAGACTTGTACTTGGAGGGAGGTACAGACATCCTAAATTGACTAGAGTTAACCCACCTGACCACCTCCCTAGAAAAAATGAGTTCTAAAGATGGTGGACCAATGCCTGTGAGAAGATAGGTACACTGATATCTAACAACTCAGCCATTTGGGCAGTAATGCAATGATATATGAGCAGATTCATTGCAATTAGGGAACTAAAGAAAATTCTGTCTGTTCAATAAGAAACCATAAAATCACAGGGGTCTGCTATGACTCCTCACTCCCACTTGCCAGAGAGCAGAGTATTTGCTACTGAATATGTAAGTGTTTACATAATAAAAATATGGAATGTTAGTCCATATATATAAAAGACTAAAACTAAAGAGGTCAACCAGATTGCTTGCAGGAATGTGATCAGACTAGAGACGCTAAAGATGACGTATACCCTAAAGTATGTACGCTAAGTTGACATGCCGTCATCTGTGGTCATTAATTTGTTTTGAAACAGTCCAAGCTCCCTGCTTGAGACAACTACCGCGACCTATAATTCAAACGGCCTACGTGATCTGTAGCGTGTCTCATTTGTATGTATGTTCATATGTTCGAACTACTGTCTGTTCCTTCATAACTTGTAACAGAGATGGTAGACAGGCAGAACAGAGTTAGCTATCGTCATTAGAAGACCTGTATCTCTTTACCTAAGCTTTATCATGTAGAGAGAATAGAATTAGCCATCGTCATTGGCAGAAGCGATCAAGCTATCGTTATTAGAAGACTTGTACAATCATACCTGATCTTCACCATGTAAACTAAGAAGAATATATATATTTTTATACTTCGTGTTTTCTACAAGAACCTCCTCACCGAATCATCATGAGTTTAACACATCGTCGTCATAAACAAAAAGATAATCCCGACTTCGTAAGTGATCTACAAACCCCAAGACACTCCATTGAAGATGGAAGTGCAATACCAACCGACTTAGCGTAAGATTATCGCAAGTCTAACATTACCTCATAGGGCGCCTTATTATACAAGGCAACAGCCCTAAAAAATAGAGGGTTTGGTTATTTCAAAAACACAAAATGCAAACTCACTATCAGTAAGACTACCTGACTCACCTGCATCAGACCAGTCCAGCATATGACGTGTCTATTCCGCCCGTAGGAAGAAGAAAGGAACAAAGAGAAAGAAAGAGACAATCTGTTGGGCAACCACCACAGGGTCTAAGGAAAATGTGTCCATAGACCTGTGGGCAACATTTCTTAGATAAAATGAGGTGAATGTGGACTGGCACAACCAAGTACCAGTGTTCAAAATTCTAGGCACAGCAAGATTTTTCTTAAATGCTAGAGAGGAACTTATACCTCTGATGTCATGTGCTCTAGCCTACACTGACTCAGTGACAGAACCATCAAGAGAGGGATAAGCCTGCTTGACTGCCTCACATATTCAGAAAGAAATCGTGTTCTTGGAAACTTCTCTCTTGGATCGACGACCCATGCTAACAGAAAGCCTACGACTCCCCGGTCTGAGATGGCATGTCATTTTCAGATAGCAACAAAGGGCTCTGACAGGGCAAAACAAGAGCTCTTGTGGGTCATTGTCCACAAAGTCATGGAAAAAAAAAAAAAAAAAAATCTGTTGTCATGTACCAAGGGATTCTGGGTCTTGGCCATGAATTCTGGGACAAATTCGTAGGTCAATGAACCCCAACCCCTGGTATGCTTCACATCATAACTTAGGCCATGAAGCTCCCCAACTCTCTTCGAAAAAGCCAAGGCCAAAAGGAAAACAGTCTTGAGAATCAAATCTCTGTCTGATGAACGACCCAAAGGCTCAAAAGGAGCTCTATTGAAACTCTTAAGGACAAGTGAAACATCCCATGCTGGGGGCTTAGTTCCCTTGGAGAACTGGTCTGTTTGAAACTCCTGAACAGCAAAGAGATTTCCCAGGATGAAGAGATGTCTACAGCTCTCTGACATAATACCAAGCTCAAAGCTGCTCTGTAGCCTCTGATAGCAGAAACTAAAAGACTTTCCTCATCTCTGAGGAAGACCAAAAAATCTGCTATACATTGAACAGAGGTTATGAGTGGGGAGAGACACCCCGTTGACAACACCAATCGCAGTAGATTGCCCATTTTTCCTGGTACAACTGCTGAGGAGGACTTCCTGAGATGACTGGACATATGTCTCGCTGTTTCCTGAGAAAAACCTCTCGTTTGGAGGAGATACTTGAGAGTCTCCAACCATGAAGAGACAGGGATTCTACTGACTGGTGAAACCTTCTGACGTGAGGCTGGCAAAGAAGCTGCCATCACAGGGGAATCTCTCCTGGAACCTCTGATAGAAGAAACAGAAGGCCCTTAAACCATTCTGCCTGCGGCCACAGAGGAGCTACTAAGGTCATCCTGAGATTCTGAGAACTCATCACCCTGTTCAGCACTTGACGGATCAGGTAAAACAGAGGGTAGGCATACAACTCCAGTTAATCACAAGGACGTTGGAAAGCATCCTCTGCCAGTGCTAGAGGATCTGGGACCACCAAACAGTAAACTTCTAGTTTTCTGTTGAAGCAAGTTGCAAAGTGGTCCAACATAGGCCTCCCCCATATGATAAAGCCTGTCCACCCCCTGACTTGATGCAGAGACCACTCCGTGCCCAGGATCTGGTTCCGACAACTCAACTTGTCGGAGACCACATTCTTGTGGCCTGGGATGTACCTGCTCAAGAGCTCCACCGAGTTCTCGATCGCCACTGGTGAATCTCGACCGCCAAGGAATGGAGCTGACAAGAAACCAGACCCCCCTGTTTGTTCACATGAGACCACCGTGGTGTTGTCGGACATCAGAACTACAGAATGACCCTCTATCTTCTCCAGAAACTCCTTCAGACCCAGAAAAGCTACCTTCAATTCCAAAACATTGATGTGTAGCAGCTTGTCTTCTACACTCCAAACATCCAATGTAATGGGGCCGCCTAGATGAGTACCCCAACCTGTGAGAGAGGCATCTGAAAACAGAAGGAAGTCTGGAGGGAGAGAATGCAGAGGGATGCTACTAGGAGATTCAGATCGTCCAACCACCAACGAAGATCCTTCCTCATCCCTTCGGACAGCAACACTCTGAAGATGAGAATCCCCTGCTGGAGACCAGAAGTCTTTCAGTCTCCATTGCAGAGACCGAAGATGTAGCCGCCGAGGGACCAACTTCTCCAGAGAAGACAAAATTCCTAGAAGAACCTGCCACTGGTGAGCCAGCTGTTCTGGCTGTGATAGGAACTCGAGTACCACTGTCTGTAACTTCTCCAACCTCTGGTCCAATGGAAAAACTCTCAATGCTGTTGTATCTATAACCATCCCTAGATAAAGAACTTTCTGCCTGGGCTCGAGATTCGACTTCTCTAGTTTACTACAATGCCTAGCTCCTGACAAAACCAAAGCAGACAATCTCTGTACTGCAGCAGCTTCTTCCTGGAACTTGCTAAGACTAGCCAGTCATCAAGGTATCTCAACAGACAAATCCCTTGAGCATGAGCCCATGTCGAGACAAGGGAGAAGACCCTTGTAAACACCTTAAGGGACGTGGTCAACCTGAAACACAGGACCTTGAATTGAAATACTTTCTCTCCAAGAACGAAGCGAAGGAACTTCCTGGATGAAGGATGAATAGGTATTTGAAAGAAAGCATCCTTTATATCTATCAACAGCAGTCATTGTCCCTCACTGCTGCCAACACTGTCCGAGGCATTTCCATCTTGAACCTTGTCTTCCTGACAAAATGATTCAAGGTGGAAAGGTCGATCACTGGCCTCCAGTCACCCAATACCTTTGGTACCAGGAAAATGCGACTGTAAAACCCTGGAGAAGGACATACTACTTCCTCTATCGCACCTTTGTCCAGCATCTTCCCCCACTTCCTCCTGAAGAGCTAAGAACTTCGGTGAATTGTGATCATATGTCTGACTGAGTAATGGCCTGTCCGAGAGAGGCGGGGAGAAGTCAAAGGGCAGTAAATACCCCATCCGTAGAACATCTACCACCCACTTGTCTGCCTCATAACCTTGCCACTTGGCCTACTGGCCTGCCAGGCATCCTCCTACCTGTGACAAAGGAGAGGGAGAGGCGCCCACTCAATTGACGACCTCCCCTGCCCCCTTCTAGGCTTGTAGGAGCAGGATTGAAAGGGACGCTGCTTGTTAGACTTAAGGCGGCCATACACGTACGCGACTGGCATGGGGTTTGTCTTGCCAGGATTAGCGTGTGCTCCAGTCTGCTTGGGTATTGCCCATACACACAGAGGACTTGCTCTACGCATATTTTGAGAGGGCAGAGTTAATATGCAGTGGCCGTGTTCCTTTCAGTCCTGTAGTGTCCTGATATGGTGAGTGTTTTTAAATCATGGCACCAAGTAAAAGGAAGATAAGTGCAATAACGATAATAGCACTCCTGCAAGACGAATACGAGCATGAAATATGCAAGAAAAATCGTAAAGTATGGGTGAAACCATGGCTAATAAAGAGAGGTTTTACCACATAACGTAAATGAAAGAATTAAAGGAAAATAACTCGGAAGATTGTAGAAGTTATTCAAGAATGACTGATGATGACTGGGGTGTTCCTAATTTTGATTGCTGTTTCAGGTACAGTAATCGGGTAACGGAATCCATTCATATAGTTTAGGAGGACCTCTGAATATACAATGTGCTTTTTAGCTTTTTCATTTTATTTAACCAACACAAAGGTTTACTTGCATTTCAGAATGTTTTTCTCTCTCTCTCTCTCTCAAGGTGATATGGAATGCATCATTCTTAAACATACTTTACTTCGTATAACAGGAATCTAAGTTGACTCTGGAGATGAATGAATTTGAATATCGATGAAAGGTGTGATATCGATCACTATGGACAGATTTCCTCTCAAATGTTTTACTAGTGAAATTCACAGTGGTTTAAGAATGTTAATGTTTTTATCGCCACATTTATCCTTTAAAATGTTTTACAAATTAATTGTAAAACTCATTTATATTAGTCAAAAGATACCATGGAAGGCTGGCAGTTTTGGCTTTCACAAAAGCTGTTTGCATCTTTATCTATTTTTTTACATAATTCCAGTAATTGCTCATAAGCTGCTTATCTTTTTACTTAATTGGAATAATCCAGACTTCGTATTTTCCAAAAGCACAGTAGTGCTCTGTACAGGTCCAAAAAAATCAGAATGAAATCGTGAGATAAATACTTGACTGACTGTGACATCATTTCACAACAGCAGTACTGCCCCGCCTCCCACGAGGAAATAAGGTATTGTACATGTTGAAACTTTGCCTCAGTCCTCCCCAACACCGGCTGCGCTAGTCGCGACGCGCCAGTCAGTTCAACATGCTGATATGACGACGGGACAGGACTGGCTCGACAGGACTGGCATCAATAGCCCCCATACATGATAAAGATTGACCGGTTCACGCCAGTCGCTATGAAATCAGGGCGCCAGTCGTGTACGTGTATGGCCGCCTTCAGCTGGAGAAGAGGACTGAGGAGCCCTAGCCAAAGCAGAGCCCTTAGGTGGCTTAGCCGGAGAAGATCTTTGAACCTGTCACTGAGGAGGAGGAGGATGGCGGCGTGAACATTCTTCCAACTTAGAAACTGCCTGATGGACCAACCTGTCTTTTTTGTCTACCCATTGATGGTCAATCCCATTTTCCAACTCAGTTCTTAGAAACAGGAACTGCGAATCCAAAAGATCCCCATTCCTGAGAGCCAACACAGACTCAGAATCCACTGAGCCCGCCACCTTGAATAAAGGCGTATCTCCTGGCTAGCAAAAGGTTGGCCCACAAGTCTGCACTAAGATGAGACAGGTAAGAAAATGCCTTACCACCAGACTGCAACAGTCTAGCAAGAGAAGATGCACTCACTAGCCTTCTACCGAACTATCTGAAGCAACCCTGGTTAAGAGACTGTCTGGAATATGGAAGTGGCCATAGCCTCCATAATTAAGGCTTCTGAGCTGACAAGGAAGGACCCTCCGACCTAACTTATTCCATGGTCAAACCAGGTTTGAGGTAAATCAAGTCTGGATTAAGGTGACGAGGCATCTAATGAACCAAATTAGTCGAATAGTACTTTCTATGTCATGTGAGAGGAGGAGGATGAAACTTAGACATCCGATTTGAACATAGAGAGCCATCCCGGTCCGACACCAAAGCATTCAAACACTGTAAGACGGACTGAGCGTGATATGATAGGAGAAGCTCAAAAGAAGTCTTAGGATACTGACTGGCACCCAGCAAGGCCTCTAAGCACTTAGGTGTGATAGACGACTGAGCTTGCGTCCTACATTCAAGGTTGTTGATCTCATTCGTGTGTTCAACAATCTTGAAATTAGGACGCAAGCTCAATCATCTATCACACCTACGTGCTTCCAGGCCTTCCACAAAGGAAGACAGAAACTCTTGAGTGTCCCCCTCCTCCTGCTCTGGCAATGGTGACCGACGACATGAAGAAGGAGGAGGTTTGGCAATATTGTGCTCCTTTTGCCTTAACACCTATGAAGTTTCACCGGACATCAAAGGTAGGAGAAACTCCTCTAACATTTGAGGACCCAGCCATTAAAGGCTCTTGAGCATCACACAACAACGACACTAGAGACCAGTCCCAGCCTGAACCCCGTACGGACTCTTGTGAAGAAGCACAGACACCGTCAATATCACGATCGTGTACTCGTATGTCAGGCAAAACATGTACATGTTCATGGGAGGAACAGCATACACATCCATGTGATGAAACATGTACATGTTCGTGAGACGTGCTCTCAAGACACAGAACGTGACTGACAAGAGGCTCTCAAAGACGAACAATGAACTTGTCTAACGTCCAAACAATCTGTACGTTCTCAACCATCAACCACATCCTTGTCACGAAACAAATTCGTAGACAAGGTTTGAACCCCTTCCGACTCTACCACTTTTGATCTTTTAATAGGCGCCTCATCATCCTTATGGGGATGAACTGGAACCGAAGCAGACAAAGAAGGAGCACCTCCACAAACATCAGTACACGCGTGCACTGATTCACGTCCGTGTGCGGAAGAAGTAGACAATGCTCATACTGTCACGAACACGTCCGTGCGGGGAGACACAGCCATGAAGAGATGTTGACACATCACCAGCCTGCATAGGGGAGACCCGACTATGCAACAAAGATGAAGATGGATCCTTTCCACAGTCTTCACTGCCAAACACACGATTGTTACCCTGTGATGGGGAAGCACGACCATGTGCGGCAGAAGGCAAACCTCTCCTCTAACTCGCACAAACACAGACGTGCGTGGGGGAGACATGGCCATGAGAGGTAGCAGGAGAAGCATTCCCTTTGCTCACAGATGATAAAATCGCAAAGTCCTCAATCCTTCGTCTGATATGATGACAAGGTGGCGAAGGAGAAGGAGAACCATCTCTTCCCTTATGAGGCCTCTTAGAAGCAGGCAGTGGCAAAGAGGCCTTACATTACACCCCACCTCCTTCACTGTGAAGGCAGAAAACTTCTCCTCCAAAACAGAGTCCAGCTTCTTGAATACCACTTGATACAATGCCTTGCATGTCTCAGCAAGAGAGGACGATGACATCATGGCTGGAAGAGGAGCAGCCACGGTTGGCAGTGGTGACGTCATAGCGGGAAGCGATGACGTCACAGGGGCAAGAGGCAGAGTGGCAGCTTCCATTGACGTCACAGCTCGAGAGAGAGTTGGAAGTGATGTCACGACTTCCTTATGACCAGAGCTAGCCAATGGCCTCACTGGTGGAGCAATAAGGTGATACCCAGGAACTGGCAGCGATGTTCCACAAGATGGCTGTACACAAGAGCCCACATAGAGGAGTCCAGGGGGAGGCAGGAGAGCAGTGGGGGCCAGGTGGGGGAACAAGCCTCTATGAAATGTGACAACAAACCCTCCAAGGAGGGTAAACCCCGTAAACCAAGTGACGCCCATATTGCCGTCATTTTGGATGCCTCTGAATCTGAAATAAAGGAATTGGATGAAGAAGCCTCCTCTCTCGCGGGAAGAATATTGGAACTAGAGGTAGAAGGGACTAAATTACACACAAAATCATTCTGTGGTACCCCCATTCTTCCATCAGCAAATCAATGGAAGAAAAGGAAGGAGACACAGGAACATAGGCATTATCATCAGGGAGTTTAACCGAGGGAGAAGGGGCAAAAACATCCTGATGTGGAGAAGAAAACCCCTCTCAAGAGGGAAGAGTCAAAACTCTGTGATGTTCCCTCTTCCTATAAAACAGCTTCCACCTCGACTTATACCAGGCGTGACATTCCGGGCTGGGATTTGACACAGTACAAAAATTATCTGTGCGTCTACTGCAAGTTGTATGCGGATCCGTAGTCATGGATGCCAAAAACCTAGAGAATAGGAACCCTTGAATGCCCGGGCACATACACTGATGAGATTGCGAAGACTTGGAGGAAGCCATACTAACAACACACACACACACACACACACCAAACACACAATGAAAAACAGAACACAGGCAAAGAAACAACTGGCTTAGAAGGAGAGTAAGTGTCACTCCCAAGGCAGTTAAGGAAAAGACTGATACATCATGGGGTTGAATGCGTGGTCTCTGACCAGCTTTCACCTCATATGTGCAGGCGTTGCCAGATTTCACAGATTCCTTGCTTTACAATCTCTGATTGTTTTAAATGGTTACCAGCTTGGCACTTGGAAAATATCCTATCGTTAAGACCGAAGGTTTGTTCCACCTATGAATAAAGAGGAGTGTTTACATCCGGGCAGGCGGGCCTACCGGCCACCAAACGGCAGTTACTGCCTAACCACCTTGTTCAAGAATTTAATGCCCGTATTCCAGCCTATGCTGAAAGTAATTCCTTATGTAAAGGACCGAAGATTTGTATATCGTGTAGGAACAAAATGACAAATTTTGAAAACAATTTGTATTTTTCATAGCTAACAAACCTGAGGTCTTAAAAATAGGATAATTTTCAAGTGCCAAGCTGGAACCAGTTAACCAATCAGAGATTGTAAAGCTAGGAATCTGTGAGATCTGGCATCGCGTTCACTAATTGGGTGAAAGCTGGTCAAAGACCACGCAACCTACACCATCACTTTTAGTCTTTCCCAACCCAGGATGTCATAAGATGACAGAGGGGAGGCTAGAGGTGGGTAATAAAATGTTAAGACCTCAGGTTTGTTAGCTATGAAAAATACAAATTGTTTTAAAAATTTGTTATTTGTTCTTAGGCAAAACAAACCTTTGGTCTTAACAATAGGATAGACTTATACTTGGTGGGAGGTATAGACATCCTAAACTGGTTGGGGGTTACCCACCAGCCCACCTCTAAGAAGAAATATCTACAGGAGGTGGACCAATGCCCATGAGAGGATAGATAAACCGATATCCAACAACTCAGCCAACTGGGTTTTATACAGTGCTATATGAGCAGATTCATTGCATCAGGAAACTTAAGAAAAATTCTAACTGTTCGATAGCAAAACAACAAACACGAGATTCATTATCACTCCTCACTCCCCCATGCTAGAGAGCAGAGGGTTTGATTATTTGACAACATATAGCAAACAAACTACCAGTATGACTACCTTACTCACCTGTATCAGACCAGTCCAGCGCATGATGTGTCTATTCCTCAACCCACCCATAGGAAGAAGAGAGGAATAAGAGAAAGAAAGAGAACAGCCGACTCCACTCATTCACTCTTCCACACAATCATCTTAGGTAAGATAAAAATTTGCAGCATCCTTAAGATAAAATGAGGTGAACGTTGACTGGCATAACCAAGTACCAGCGTTTAGAACTCTATGAACAGCAAAATTTTTCTTGTATGCCAGAGAGGAACTAATACCTCTGATGTCATGTGCTCTAGCCTGCTAAGACTCAGTGACGGAATCGTCAAGCAACAAATACGCCTGCCTGATAGCCTAACACATCCAGAGAGAGATCATATTCTTGGAAACCTCTTTCTTAAAATGCCCCTTGCTAGGAAAAAGCCTACGACACCCTGGTCTGAGATGTAGCGTCCTCTTAAGATAGCAACGCAGGGCCCTAAAAGGACACAACAAAAGCTCCTCAGAATCACCGCCCACAAAGTCATCCAAAGATGGAATGAAAAAGAAGGCAAATCTGTCATCCTGCGCCGAGGGATTTTGGGTCTTAGCCACGAATTCCAGGACAAATTCGAAGGACACTGACCCCCAACCCCTGGTATGTTATGTCTCACATTATAGCTCAGGCCATGAAGCTCCCCTACTCTCTTCGAAGAAGCCAAGGGCAAGGGGACACCATCTTGAGTTTCAAGTTCCTGTCTGATGAACGACATAAAGGCTCATAAGGAGCTTTAGTGAAACTCTTTAGGACCAAGGAAACATCCCAAGTTGGAGGCTTAAGAACAACTGGGAGAGTTCCCAGGATGAGGAGATGTCAATACAGTAGTGCCTCAGGTTGCAAAATTAATGTGTTATGAAGTGGCCTTCGTAACCTGATATTTTCGTATCTAGAACTATGTTTTACATGTAAATTGCCTAATTTGTTAACACACGAAATATATGTGAGCGAACGAATTCCAGGTGTTTACAATAACACAGCTGCAAAAAATGGTCAAGGAACGCCTTTACGTAGAGGCATGATGGGACAGACAGATGCTGACCAATAGGAGAGCAGGATCTTATGGCGGTGACTAGCATCAGCAACCAATGGGAGAGTGGGAGGATGGTGGAGAGTCTACCGAGTTGGCGGCGCGCTAGTTTAAAAATGGTTCTCGGCGGCCCGGGCGAATCTCGGACTTTACCCTTTCTCAACCTGAATTATTTTCATACACAGAAGCAAAAAAAATCTTCGGCTTTGCTTTCGTAACCTGAATTTTTCGTACCTAGGGACTTTCGTATGTAAAGGTTCCACGTACCTCTAAGATGTAACACTAAACTTAGGGCTGCACTGAACAGAGGTTTTGGTAAACTGCAGTTAGATTTCCTAAGATTGCTGGACATGTACCCTGCTGATCTCTGAGAAAACCTCTCGCTTGAAGGAGATACTTGATAGTCTCCAACCGTGAAGAGACAGGGATTCTACTGACTGGTGAAATCTTTCTAAGTGTGGCTGGCAAAGATGCTGCCACGAGGGAACCTCCCTCGGAACCTCCAACAACAATGGCAGCAGATCCGGAAACCATTCCGCTTGTGCCCACAGAGGAGCCACCAAAGTCATCCTGAGATTTTGTGAACTCATCATCCTGTTCACCACTTGGCAGATCAAACACAACGGAGGGAAGGCATATACCTCCAGGTTGTCCCAGGGATCTTTAAAACCGTCCTCTGCTAACGTCAGAGGATCTGGAACCACCAATTAGTAAACTTCCAGTTTCTTCTTGAACCAGGTCGCAAAGAGGTCCAACGTAGCCTCCCCCAAATTTGGAAAAGCCTGTCCCCTATGACCTGATGTAGGGACAACTCTGTGCCTAGAACTTGGTCCCAACAACTTAGCTTGACTGCGACGACATTCCATTTGCCTGGAATCTACTTGGCTGAGAGCTCCACCAAATTGTTGACTGCCCACTGATGAATCTCAACTGTCAAAGCATGGAGTTGACATGAAACCAGTCCCCCTTGTTTGTTCACAAAAGGGACCACAGTGTTGTCTGACATGAGAACCACAGAATGACCCTCTACCTTCTATCAAAACTCCTTCAGACCCAGAAAGGCTGCCTTCAACTCCAACACATTAATGTGTTGCAGCTTGTCCTCCAGACTCCAAACACCAGAAGTAACGAGGTTACCTAAATGAGCACCCCAACCTGCGAGGGAGGCATCTGAAGACAGAAGGAAGTCAGGAGGCAGAGAACATAGAGGAACACCTTCCAGAAGATTCTGATTGTCCAACCACCAACGAAGATCTTCCCTCACCTCTTGGGACAGAGGAACCCTTAGCAGAGGGGAGTCCCCCACCAGAGACCAGAAGTCCCTCAATCTCTATTGTAGTGAGTGACCGAAGATGAAGTCGCCCATGAAGGATCAGCTTTTCCAGAGAAGATAAAATCCCCAGAAGAACCTGCCACTGATGAGCTGACTGATCTGGCTGCAACAGGAAATTGCTCGCCACCTTCCACAACTTTTTCAACCTCTGGTCCAACGAAAAAACCCTCGATGCTGACATATTGATGACCATTTCTAGATAAAGAATTCCCTGACTGGGGACGAGATTCGATTTCTCTACGTTCACCATAATGCCAAGTTCCAAAAAAAACTGAAGCAGACAATCCCTGTCCTGCAGCAGTTTCCCCATGGGACCCGCTAAGACCAACCAGTTGTCGAGGTACCTCAACAGACAGATCCCTTGGGAATGAACCACAAGTTGAGAGAGAAGCAGAGGAACTTACTGGACGACGAATGAATAGGGACTTGGAAGTATGCATCCCTTACTTCTATTGACAGCATGAAGTCGTTGTCCCTCACTGCTGCCAACACCGATCGCAGGGTCTCCATCTTGAACCTGTCATCCTGACAAAATGATTCAAGGTGGCTAGATTGATCACTGGTCTCCAAATGCCTGACACTTTCAGCACTAAGATGATGTCACTATAAAACCCCGGGTACAGATGCACTACTTCCTCTATTGCACCCTTGTCCAGCATTTTCTGTACCTCCTCCTGGAGAGCTAAGGATTTCGGGGGATTGGGGGCATATGTTTGCCTAAGCAAAGGTCTGTCCAAGAGAGGAAGGGAGAAGTTGGACGGTAGTAGATATCCTACCCAAGGAACATCTACTACCTACTTCTCCACACCATAACTCTGCCACTTGGCCCACTGGCCTGCCAGGCAACCCCCTACCTGTGGCAAAGGAGAGGGAGAGGCGCCCAACCTATCGGTGACCTCCACTGCCTCTACCCCTGGAGCCCCTACCTGGCTTGCAGGAGCACGGCTGAAATGGACGTTGTTCGTCAGACTTAGTCTGAGAAGGGGATTGAGAGGGCCTAACCAAAGCCGAACTCCTAGCCGACTTACTAGGGGATGATCCTTGCATTTGGTGTTGTGCTGGAGGAGGAGGAAGACTCCGATGATTGTTTGCTTTTTTGTTTGTATGGTGCTTTTACGTTGCATGGAACCAGTGGTTATTCAGCAACGGGACCAACGGCTTTATGTGACTTCCAAACCACATCGAGAGTGAACTTCTATCACCAGAAATACACATCTCTCACTCCTCAATGGAATGGCCGAGAATCAAACCCGCGACCACCGAGGTAGGGACGCCAACACCATACCAACCACGCCACTGAGGCTCTACGACTCCGACTTGGAAACAGCCTGATGCACCAACCTGTCCTTCGTGTCAGCCCGCCGCCGGTCTATCGCATCCTCCAGCTCCGTCTGTGGAAACAGGAACTGAGAATCCAACAAATCTCCATTCCTGAGGGCCAACAAGGACTCAGGGGCAACCGATCTCGCCACCTTGGACAACACTGTGTCTCTTCTGATCATAAGTAGACTAACCCACAAATTGACACTAAGATGAGCTAGATAAGAAAATGCCTTGACCCCAGACTGCAACAAACTGACAAGGGACGACACACTCACCAACCCTTCCGCAGACCTGTCAGATGCAATCTTGGCTATGGCCGTCAACCACAAGTCCAACCATGACACTGTCTGAAACATGGAGGCTGCCATAGACTCCATAGCCAAAGCATCCTGCTGTGATAAGGACAGGGCCACTGACTTCACTTGCTCCAATGTCAACCCCAGCTTGAGACATATGACGTCTGGGTTAAGATGTCGAGGTATCAAACAAACAGAATTAGTAGAATAATATTTCCTATGTCTCATGATAGTAGACTGAGCTTGAGCCCTATTCTCCAGATTGTTGAACCCCCGAATGAGATCAACAACCTCAGCAAAAGAAGAAAAAAAAACTCCTGTATTTCTTCCTCCCCCTGCTCTGGCAACAGAGACCGACGACGTGAAGAAGCAGGAGGCTTATCCAACTCACCTTCCTCCTGCAACAACACCAAAGAAGTTTCTCCAGAAACTCCAGTTTTCTGTGATCCAACTGCAGGTGACAAATCATCAACCAAAGACTTGGCAGCCAAAGGACCCAGTGTGCCAACCACCAAAGACACCAGAGACCTGTCCTCACTAGAGCCGCGTGCAAACCAGGCACAACACCAGAAACATCAACCTGAGCACTCACAACAGAGGGTTCACGTAAGTGTTCACATACGCAGCCGTGTGAAGAAGACACACGTCCGTGTGACGGAGATGTATTTCGAACTCTAGATACAGCAAGAACCTCTTGGAGGCGAACCACAAACATCATCATCGGGAGAAGGCAGCAAACACACAAGCTGAACCACTTCTGTATTAACAACCTTTGATCTTTTCACTGGCACCTTAACATCCTTACGACGACGAACAGGCACTGGAGCAGAAGCAGCAGAGGACAAATCACCAACGTTTGAGGCTGTTACACATCCATGTACTGAAATAGGGGACGACAAAGCAACAGTAAACTGCACAAGGGAGATCTGACTTACTTAGCAATATAGAGGATGAATCCCTCCCACTGACACCACCTCCACACACACCATCACCAGGAGCAGCAGACAAAACACTATTACTCTCAGGAACACGGACGTGAGTGGCAACAAGCATGACTCTCTTCACTTGCCAACGAGGAAATTGCAAAGTTCTCCCTATACTTCCAAACGACGAATCAATGGAAGAAAAGGAAGGAGAGACAGGTACACAAACACAAGCATCGTAGGGTGTGACCGAGGGAGGAGACAAAGCACCTATGCGAGAAGAAAATCCTTCCCAAAAAGAACGAGTCAAAACTCTGCGATGCTCCTTCTTACTATAAAATAACTTCCACTGCGATTTAGACCACGCATAACATTCTGGGCAGGGATTCATCACAGTACAGAAATTAGAGCGACTCCTACTGCAAGTGGAATGGGTCTGTAGCTGCAGCCAGGAAACGAGAACACGGGAAATCTTGAACATCCAGGCACATACACACACAGACAACTAATATGAGCGACACATGGGCAAAACAACCAGCTTGGGCGGAGAGTAAGCAACCGCGTTACTCCCCAAGTCGGTTAAGAAAAAGACTAAACATGATGGCGTGGGTTGTGCGGTCTTTGACCAGTTTTCACCCAATATGCACACGCGTTGCCAGATCTCACAGATTCCTTGGTTTACAATCTCTGATTGTTAAACTGGTTCCAGGTAGCTGCTTGAAAATTATCCTATTGTTAAGACTGAAAGTTTGTTTTGTGTATGAACATCAAAGTGTACTATACAGTGGACCCCCCGTATTCGCGTTCTCCAGATTCGCGGACTCACACATTCGCGGATTTCTCTCGGGAACGTTTCCCTGCATTATTCCCGGAAAATTCACGCATTCGCGGTATTTTTCTATGATAAATATCCACAAATTCCTGGTTTTTTTGATGGATTTCATCATAAAATGCACTTTTTGTGATAAAACTATTAAAAAAACCATGTAGGAAAATTTTTAGTGGATTTTTCTTGAGTTGTAACTAACAAAATAGGCTGTTTTTAGCATTTTTATAGGGGTTCCAAACATTCGCGGATTCTAACTATTCACGGGGGGGTCTGGTACGCATCCCCCGCGAATACGGGGGGACCACTGTACACAGTTCTGTATGGTATATATTTTTGTGAAAAATTCCAAATTGATGTGTATGGGAATAAATCCTTCAAAACTAGTTCGAAAAGAATTTGCACTATGTAAATATGATATTGTTATGATACAATAAAGTTTTGTATATACTTACCTGGCAGATATATACTTAGCTATAGACTCCGTCGTCCCCAACAGAAATTCGAATTTCGCGGCACACGCTACAGGTAGGTCAGGTGATCTACCGCCCTGCCGCTGGGTGGCAGGAATAGGAACCATTCCCGTTTTCTAATCAGATTTTCTCTTCCACCTGTCTCCTGAGGGGAGGCTGGGTGGGCCATTAATCGTATATATCTGCCAGGTAAGTATGTACAAAACTTTATTGTATCATAACAACGTTTTCAGGGTCTTTTGATGAGGAAAAGGCTAATTGGAGGGGTTACTGTGGTAGTGTTTAACACTCGCCCCAGTTCTATACCGACACCTTTTATTTAGGTGAGCGAGTCAGAGACTTCTGACATGTCCAATTTAGCAGTTCTCTGGTATCATAGCAATATTTTACTAGAAATAGTGCTAAAGAGGACACATTTCACGGAGCGACACTGCTTCCTCGCCCAGAAATAGATTTTTCCTACGTCAAAATCCCTTTTTTGTACATTCAACTTCCCTGTCAGATATATACTTAGCTGATTGGCACCTTTGGCGGGGGGTAAGAGACAGCTATTTACTGAATAGACAGGTAAACAACATACGTTGTAGGTAATAATTAAAAAACCTTGGTTCCTACCTACCTGTGTTAGCAAAAGACTTCATGGCTACTGCCTAGGAGCCTGCATCGCCTCAAGAGCCTCAGCAAGGTAGTGACCTCATGCTAAGAGTTCTTGTTGGTCTGTCAAAGGGGTCCAATCTACTTACTCGACAGAACCTTAGGATCTTTGTCAAAGGGGTCCTATCCACTTACATGACAAAACACCTTGCCTAATGGCATTATCAAGGAGCACGACACTGATCCCGATCACCTGATCCTAACACCGGGGTTGGTACTAAGATTGAAAGGAGTTATCCCCCAACATCCTTTCAAACAACCCTAAAAACTCAACACCAAATTTGTTACAATATACACCAATAAAAACAAACTATTTAAGGATCAGTATCAGCTCCCTGTCCCAGCACAGTATCCGCTGATACGTAAGGACCAAGAGAAAAACATTTTTCATATGTTACTCTGACGTCCTTCAAGTAATGGGAAGCAAACACCGAGTTGCATCTCCAATATGTTGTTGCTAAAATGTCTTTCATAGACATATTCTTGTTAAAAGAAAGGGAAGTTGCAACTGCACGAACTTCATGTGTTTTAACCCTAAGCAGCTTTAAGGAGTCCTCTTGGCACTTCATGTGACCCTCTGTTATCACATTCCTAACAAAGAACGCTAGTGCGTTCTTTGACATGGGTCTCTTCGGTTCCTTTACTGCACACCAGAGGCTCTGGCGGCATCCCTGAAGTTGACTCTTCTTTTTAAGATAAAACTTCAGTGCTCTGACTGGGCAGAGAGACCTTTCTAACTCTCTACCTACAAGAGGAGAGAGTCCCTTGACTTCGAAGCTTCTAGTCCAAGGTTTAGAAGGGTTCTCGTTTTTTGCCAGAAACAGATGTTGGAACGAGACCACTGCAAAATCTTCCTTAAATCCCACCCGAGAGTCCAATGCATGCAATTCACTGACCCTCTTGGCAGTTGCGAGGGCCAGTAGAAATATGCACTTCCTCGTGAGATCTCTAAACGAGGCTTTATTCGGAGGTTCAAACCTGTCTGAAGTGAGGAACTTGACTACATCCAGGTTCCAACTCGGAGGGAGAGACGATCTCGTTTTGGTGGTCTCGAAGGACCTTATGAGATCATGAAGATCCTTATTTTCTTCTATGTTCAGGCCCCTATTCCTGAATACAGCAGAGAGCATGCTCCTATATATCCTTTTATAGTGGAAACAGCCAATTTAGATTCTTCCCTTAAGAAGAGAAGAAAATCGGCTATGTCGGTTACAGAGGTACTGGATGAGGACAGCTTCTTCGACCTACACCATCTACGGAAGACTTTCCACTTCGATTGATAGACCCGCAGAGTAGAGGACCTGCGGGCTCTAGCGATTGCGCTTGCAGCTTTCCAAGAAAAGCCTCTTGCTCTGACAAGTCTTTCGATAGTCGAAAGGCAGTCAGGGAGAGAGCGGGGAGGTTTTTGTGGAACCTCTCGAAGTGGGGTTGTTTGAGCAGATCTGTCCTTTCAGGAAGAGATCTGGGGAAGTCCACCATCCATTCCAGTACCTCTGTGAACCAGTCTCGAGCGGGCCAAAAGGGAGCGATGAGAATTAGTCTTGTTCCCTTTGATGATGCAAATTTCCTTAGTACTTCCCCCAGCAATTTGAATGGGGGAAAAGCATAAGCATCTATGCCTGACCAGTCCATGAGGAAAGCATTGATCGCTATGGCTCTGGGGTCTTCCTCCAAGGAGCAGAAGTTGTCCATCCTCCTGGAGAGGAACGTTGCAAACAGGTCTATCTGAGGTTTCCCCCAGAGGGACCAGAGTTTCTGGCAGACTTCTAAGTGGAGAGTCCACTCTGTTGGAAGGACCTGGTTCTTCCTGCTCAGCCTGTCTGCTCTTACATTTTTCGCTCCCTGCACGAATCTTGTTTAGGAGTACTATGACCGTTTCTCCGCCCAGGTCAACAGAGATCTTGCAATCTCGTAAAGTGAGAAAGAGTGAGTCCCTCCCTGTTTTTGGATGTACGCCAGAGCCGTGGTTTGTCCAAGTTGACTTGGACTACCACGCCTCTGACTTCCGATTCGAAGCACTTCAGGGCTAGATGGATAGCCAGGAGTTCCTTCGCATTGATATGCCATGCCACCTGTTCTTTTGTCCAGGTGCCCGACACTTCTTTCGGTCCCAATGTTGCTCCCCATCCTGTTTCCGAGGTGTCGGAAAACAAAACTAGGAGCGGGTTCCGAATCGAGAGGGACACTCCTTCGTTTCTTCTTAGAGGGGTTAACCACCAATTCAGGTGAGTCTTTATCTCCAGTTGAATGGGAAACGAATCCGACAGTTCTCCTGTCCTCCGATCCCACATTCTTCGCAGATAGAACTGCAGAGGTCTGAGGTTAAGCCTCCCTAGGGAAACGAACTGCTCCAGCGACGAAAGGGTACCCAAGAAGCTGAGCCATTCCCTCCCTGAGCTTTGTTCTTTCCCTAAAAAGGTAGAGACTTTTTCCAAGCCTCGAGCAATTCTCTCTTGCGACGGAAACACTCGAAAACCCCGAGAATCCATCTGAATCCCCAGATAGACCATGTTCTGGCTGGGGATCATCTGTGACTTCTCGAGGTTCACGAGCAGTCCGAGTGATTGTACCAGTTCTAATGTCGTTTCCAGATCCTCCAAACACTGACGTTTCGATTTTGCTCTTATGAGCCAATCGTCCAAGTAAAGAGATACGCTTACCCCTTTCAGATGTAGCCATTGCGCCACGTTCCTCATCAGGCTCGTGAACACTTGAGGAGCCGTAGACAGACCGAAGCACAAGGCCCTGAACTGAAATATCTTGCCCTGCATCATGAAGCGAAGATATTTCCTCGATGACGGATGCAGGGGGACATGAAAATAAGCTTCTTGTAGATCCAGGGAGACCATCCAACCTCCGGGATGAAGAGCCGAAAGATCCGATTTGGACGTTTCCATAGAGAATGTTGTCTTCTCTACGAATCAGTTCAGTGCGCTCACATCCAGTACTGGCCTCCATCCCCCCGAGGACTTCGGAACCAGGAAAAGTCGGTTGTAGAAGCCCCGGGAGTGTGGTTCCAGAACCAATTCGATGGCCTCCTTTTCTAACATTTGATCTACAAGATGCAATAAAGTTTCTCTCTTGACAGGGTCCTTGTACTTTGCAGACAGTTCCCTCGGGGTCGTCGTCAAGGGAGGCTTGTCTCGAAAGGGGATGCGATATCCTTTTTTCACGATGGAGAGGGACCAGGTGTCTGCCTCTCTCACTGTCCATTCCTCTGAAAATTTTAGAAGTCTGGCTCCTACCGGTGCTTGGAGGACTGGTACGTCATTTTGTCTTCTTAATTGGTCTAAAGGAAGACCTACCTCTTTTTTCCATTCCTCTCTTTTTAGAGGAGGATCGAGAAGACGAACTCCCTCGAAAGGGCGGCTGAGGGTTACGTGGCTCCTTCTTCGAAGCAGGAACGGATGGTCTCGCTTTCTTTGCTGACTGGACCAGCAGGTCTTGAGTGGCTTTCTCAGTAAGTGAATGAGAAATGTCTCTCACTAACTGAGAAGGAAACAGCTGGTTCGAAAGCGGAGCGAAAAGCAGGGACGACCTCTGAACAGGTGAGACTGCTTTCGTGAGGAAGGAGCTGAATAAAGCCCTCTTCTTAAGAATCCCTGTTCCGAACAGGGAAGCCACTTCCCCAGACCCGTCCTGTACTGCCTTGTCCGTACACGACAAAACACTATGTAGGACTTCAGGGCTCAGAAAGTCAGTATCCTGCGTCTTCTTGGCCAAAGCCCCAAGGGACCAGTCTAGAAGGTTAAATACTTCCAAGACATGGAATAATCCCTTGAGGAGATGGTCCATTTCCAACATTCCCCAAGTGGTTTTAGCAGATGACAACGCCTGTCTCCTCGACGAGTCCACAAGTGTAGAGAAGTCTGCCTCAGCCGAAGCAGGGAGAGCAAGACCCATCGCTTCTCCTGTTTCATACCAGATGCCTCTCCTCCCCGATAGTTTGGAGAGGGGGCAGGCAAAGACAGTCTTTCCAGCCTCCTCCTTGGATTTAAGCCAATTTCCAACAGACCGCAAAGCTTTCTTCATGGAAATGGTCGGCCGCATCTTCAAGAAGGAGGATGATTTCGAGATCTTTGTGCTTGTGAACAACGATCGAGGAGAGGGAGGTGCGGCAGGACTCAGAGACTCTCCAAACTCTTGCAGTAAAAGGGCTGCTAAAGTTTTATAGTCTGAGAGGCCCGCCCCCGTATGAGCTTCTGAGTCCGAAACATCTTCAAGCTCATGTTCATGTTCAGTCCTGATGGGGGAAGAGCGATCAACCGAAGAGGAGCGTTTCTTTTCGCTAGTTGAAGGGTTTCTCGCAGTATCCGCGCCATCCTGGCAAGGGCGACGGCCGCCTGTGCGACATATTGCGTCCTTGCCAGGGGGAGGCTGATCCTGCGAAAAAACTATATCCTTGTCTCCTTCCTGACACCGGCGACGGCCGCCTGTGCGACATCTATAGAGTCCCTGTCAGGAGAAAGCTGATCCTGTACAAAGCTATAAGAAGCCTCTCAGTTAATCACTATCTCTCTATTAGAAGAGGAAGGTCCTGGTACCTGGCGCCTGGATGGCGCTTCTGGCGCATTGCGCCAGGCTGGCGCTTCTGGCGCTTGCGGCACATTGCACCTGGCTGGCGCTTCTGGCGCTTCCGGCGCCAGTGGCGCATCGCACCTGGGTGGCACTTCTGGCGCTTTTCGCCTGATTTCCGTCCGAGGAGTAGAGGAGAAGAGCTTGGAGCCAGATATGTCTGTCCTTCGAGTAGATCTCTTTACCGGAAGGAAGGAGTCTTTTCTTTGAGGAGTATCCTTTTTTAGAACCCCTACTAATGAGGAGATCTGCTGCTGCATTTTTAGGAGAATCTTCGTAGCCGTGTCCTCTTTCTCCCTATCCGAGAGCGGGGAAGGATGTCTAGAGGATGAAGGAGACTCTGAGTTGCGAGCCAGTGCAATAAGGGACCTCTTAGATCTCTTCCTCTCGCATGGAGACTCTTCCGGAAAACATTCTGGGCTCAAATCCAAAGTAGGTGCTTTCTAACTCCTTTCCAACGGGCGTGAAAGATCGTCCGAACTCCAGCCCCTTCTTTGGGGAGAAGAATCTGATGATGAGAAGCACTCTTTGAGGATGCTTTTCTTATAGCTATCCTTGGCAGTCTGGGACGTAACAGAACCTGCCGAGGGGACGTCTGACCGGTGGGGATTCTCCATAACCTCCGTAAGGCTGTCAACATTCCTTTTCCTCTGGGCCTGGGAGCTTGGAACAGGTCGGATCAGATGCACCCTCCACTACACTGGGGACACTCACGTCACTCTCCACTTCACTGTGCAGAGCTTGCAGAGCTTGCATTTGAAGCTCCATCCTCTTGGGGGCAGCTTTTAGATCTGCAATTTCCGATGAAGGGTTTGCAGTCTTTGTTGTACATGAGGAAGCAATTATAACTTGAGGATTAGGTGCTACACTAATTGTCTCATTAGAGCGAGACCTACTTACGCTTCTGGAAGAAGCCTTTCTAGCCCTATCCATCTCTAATTTCCTTAAGTAGGAATTTAGAGTCTTCCATTCTTCCTCATTCATATCTACACATTCATTACAGGTGTTAGTTATACAGCATTCATTCTCCCTACACCGCTTGTAAACAGTGTGAGGGTCTACCGAAGCTTTCGGTAGCCTCACCACACAACCCTCATTCACACATCTTCTAACTGCATAGTTAGAGTCCAACATTTTGAGAAAAATCCAAATCCAAATCCAAATAACAGTCCACAAAAGCGTATGCCCAACCAAAGATCCAATACGTCACCAAATAAGACAGTCTAGAAGATCAAAGGCGATGAAACACGAAAATCAAGTCAGGAGGAACCAACAACGATGTTGATGGTACCAGCGACAGAGAAAATCTGATTAGAAAATGGGAATGGTTCCTATTCCTGCCACCCAGCGGCAGGGCGGTAGATCACCTGACCTACCTGTAGCATGTGCCGCGAAATTCGAATTTCTGTCGGGGACGACGGAGTCTATAGCTAAGTATATATCTGACAGGGAAGTTGAATGTACAAAAATAAAGTTTTTATTTGTAATATTTAATGGAGATGGTTTATTGTTAATAAAATTTGGAAAAATGCTCCTTGGGAAATGAGGAAAATCAAGACCTTGATAAATCAAAAAAGTCTATAATGATCCATAGTAATGAATTAGAACAGATTAATTGCTGGTTCATGGTACGCTTCACACTATGAGACCACAATGCAGGAAACTTATGTTGTCCTTTTTTAATCAGTTGATATTAGATGAACAGTTTGACTTGACTAGCACTAGTAAATGTAATATACAATGAATGATAACCAGATTTTAAATCATCTATCCAAACTTCAACCAACTGTGAATATCAAGTTTTGTTAAGATTCATGGAAATTTTCCTTGTTATTACCTTTATACAGAACTATATTTATTCAATACAATCTAAATTTAGCTAATATGGGATAGCCCTAAAAAAGACAAGTTTTACTTTGGTGGTCTGGTTAAATTACAATATTTTCACATACCTAACAGAAGCAGCATATTTGAAAACAAAAATTAACTACTGACATTGTACGAGTGTTTAAGAAAATTACCATTTGCAATTATAACTCCTGGGATATTAAAAGAAAAATTTATTTTCAAATATATATAATATATATAAATCTTTTTACAAGTTTATCACAAATATATAAACATACATACATTATTACGTCAGACCAACTTATTCAGAATTCATTTATATGAATTTGAAGACATGCAGCTATAAAAATAAATAATAAAAAGGCAAAACTTTAAATATCACTCTACAGCAATAACATAATCACATAAAACACTTCTGCTTCATATGTGAAAGCAGCATTATTACCCGTACTAACAACACATTATATAATCATGACCTCAAATTGTAACTATGACAAAAGTAGTACGTATAGTACATGAAGCTAAAACAAGAGAATTAATTTATATTTTCCTATTTATTAATTTACATTCTGTACACTATACAGCAAATGTAAGTATTACTGCAGTAAATGCAATTAAACTCACACTTATGTATGTACAAGAGACTAACAAGAGAGAACAAATTTATATTTTCCTAACATTAGTTTTTACAGTGTTATTTACACTATTCTGGGGACCATAAGTAATGAAGATCAGACAGATGTCCACAGATTACATAAAAGTATAAAAATACCTATAGTATATACAGCATTTGGTGCAGGACATTTGAATCGCAGCAGTTCTTGACTTTATGCAGGGATCTTACACACATATAACATAAATGTATTTCAGTTACCTACTTGAGGAAATGATAAGAGGTGAAGATAGCTTGGGCATGATATAA